>NW_027366281.1:0-76319 GCF_046119375.1 Phyllobates terribilis
GAAGCTACTGACTGAAGAAAGGACGTGGCATCTCACTCTCTTTGAACTATCTTTATCATCTAGGATTAACAGGAAAAAGCTAAAAATTTCAGAAATTGCACCGTGCAATGTGGAGATATTACTGTTTGTGCATTTACAATATTCATTGATTTATTGCCATTGAAAACAGTTTTCATATACCAGAATGTTTGAAGCTACTGACTGAATGAAAGGAGCTGGCATCTCACTCTCTTTGAATCTTCTTTATCATGCTAGGATTACAGGAAAAGCTAAAAATTTCAGAATTGCACCGTGCAATGTGGAGATATTACTGTTTGTGCATTTACAATATTCATTGATTTTTGCCATTGAAAAAACTGTTTTTCATATACCAGAAATGTTTGAAGCTACTGACTGAATGAAAGGAGCTGGCATTCACTCTCTTTGAATCTTCTTTATCATGCTAGGATTAGCAGGAAAAAGCAAAAAATTTCAGAATTGCACCTTGCAATGTGGAGATATTACTGTTTGTGCATTTACAATATTCATTGATTTTTGCCATTGAAAACATGTTTTTCATATACCAGAAATGTTTGAAGCTACTGACTGAATGAAAGGAGCTGGCATCTCACTCTCTTTGAATCTTCTTTATCATGCTAGGATTACAGGAAAAAGCTAAAAAATTTCAGAATTGCACCTGTGCAATGTGGAGATAATTACTGATTGTGCATTTACAATATTCATTGATTTTTGCCATTGAAAAACATGTTTTCATATACCAGAAATGTTTGAGCCTACTGACTGAATGAAAGGAGCTGGCATCTCACTCTCTTTGAATCTTCTTTATCATGCTAGGATTAACAGGAAAAAGCAAAAATTTCAGAATTGCACCTTGCAATGTGGAGATATTACTGTTTGTGCATTTACAATATTCATTGATTTTTGCCATTGAAAAACATGTTTTTCATATACCAGAAATGTTTGAAGCTACTGACTGAATGAAAGGAGCTGGCATCTCACTCTCTTTGAATCTTCTTTATCATGCTAGGATTAACAGGAAAAAGCTAAAAATTTCAGAATTGCACCGTGCAATGTGGAGATATTACTGTTTGTGCATTTACAATATTCATTGATTTTTGCCATTGAAAAACGTTTTTCATATACCAGAAATGTTTGAAGCTACTGACTGAATGAAAGGAGCTGGCATCTCACTCTCTTTGAATCTTCTTTATCATGCTAGGATTAGCAGAAAAAGCAAAAAATTTCAGAATTGCACCTTGCAATGTGGAGATATTACTGTTTGTGCATTTACAATATTCATTGATTTTTGCCATTGAAAAACATGTTTTTCATATACCAGAAATGTTTGAAGCTACTGACTGAATGAAAGGAGCTGGCATCTCACTCTCTTTGAATCTTCTTTATCATGCTAGGATTAACAGGAAAAAGCAAAAAATTTCAGAATTGCACCTTGCAATGTGGAGATATTACTGTTTGTGCATTTACAATATTCATTGATTTTTGCCATTGAAAAACATGTTTTTCATATACCAGAAATGTTTGAAGCTACTGACTGAATGAAAGGAGCTGGCATCTCACTCTCTTTGAATCTTCTTTATCATGCTAGGATTAACAGGAAAAAGCAAAAAATTTCAGAATTGCACCTTGCAATGTGGAGATATTACTGTTTGTGCATTTACAATATTCATTGATTTTTGCCATTGAAAAACATGTTTTTCATATACCAGAAATGTTTGAAGCTACTGACTGAATGAAAGGAGCTGGCATCTCACTCTCTTTGAATCTTCTTTATCATGCTAGGATTAACAGGAAAAAGCAAAAAATTTCAGAATTGCACCTTGCAATGTGGAGATATTACTGTTTGTGCATTTACAATATTCATTGATTTTTGCCATTGAAAAACTGTTTTTCATATACCAGAAATGTTTGAAGCTACTGACTGAATGAAAGGAGCTGGCATCTCACTCTCTTTGAATCTTCTTTATCATGCTAGGATTAACAGGAAAAAGCTAAAAATTTCAGAATTGCACCGTGCAATGTGGAGATATTACTGTTTGTGCATTTACAATATTCATTGATTTTTGCCATTGAAAAACATGTTTTTCATATACCAGAAATGTTTGAAGCTACTGACTGAATGAAAGGAGCTGGCATCTCACTCTCTTTGAATCTTCTTTATCATGCTAGGATTAACAGGAAAAAGCTAAAAATTTCAGAATTGCACCGTGCAATGTGGAGATATTACTGTTTGTGCATTTACAATATTCATTGATTTTTGCCATTGAAAAACATGTTTTTCATATACCAGAAATGTTTGAAGCTACTGACTGAATGAAAGGAGCTGGCATCTCACTCTCTTTGAATCTTCTTTATCATGCTAGGATTAACAGGAAAAAGCAAAAAATTTCAGAATTGCACCTTGCAATGTGGAGATATTACTGTTTGTGCATTTACAATATTCATTGATTTTTGCCATTGAAAAACATGTTTTTCATATACCAGAAATGTTTGAAGCTACTGACTGAATGAAAGGAGCTGGCATCTCACTCTCTTTGAATCTTCTTTATCATGCTAGGATTAACAGGAAAAAGCAAAAAATTTCAGAATTGCACCTTGCAATGTGGAGATATTACTGTTTGTGCATTTACAATATTCATTGATTTTTGCCATTGAAAAACGTTTTTCATATACCAGAAATGTTTGAAGCTACTGACTGAATGAAAGGAGCTGGCATCTCACTCTCTTTGAATCTTCTTTATCATGCTAGGATTAACAGGAAAAAGCTAAAAATTTCAGAATTGCACCGTGCAATGTGGAGATATTACTGTTTGTGCATTTACAATATTCATTGATTTTTGCCATTGAAAAACATGTTTTTCATATACCAGAAATTTTGAAGCTACTGACTGAATGAAAGGAGCTGGCATCTCACTCTCTTTGAATCTTCTTTATCATGCTAGGATTAGCAGGAAAAAGCAAAAAATTTCAGAATTGCACCTTGCAATGTGGAGATATTACTGTTTGTGCATTTACAATATTCATTGATTTTTGCCATTGAAAAACATGTTTTTCATATACCAGAAATGTTTGAAGCTACTGACTGAATGAAAGGAGCTGGCATCTCACTCTCTTTGAATCTTCTTTATCATGCTAGGATTAACAGGAAAAAGCTAAAAATTTCAGAATTGCACCGTGCAATGTGGAGATATTACTGTTTGTGCATTTACAATATTCATTGATTTTTGCCATTGAAAAACGTTTTTCATATACCAGAAATGTTTGAAGCTACTGACTGAATGAAAGGAGCTGGCATCTCACTCTCTTTGAATCTTCTTTATCATGCTAGGATTAGCAGGAAAAAGCAAAAAATTTCAGAATTGCACCTTGCAATGTGGAGATATTACTGTTTGTGCATTTACAATATTCATTGATTTTTGCCATTGAAAAACATGTTTTTCATATACCAGAAATGTTTGAAGCTACTGACTGAATGAAAGGAGCTGGCATCTCACTCTCTTTGAATCTTCTTTATCATGCTAGGATTAGCAGGAAAAAGCAAAAAATTTCAGAATTGCACCTTGCAATGCTGGAGATATTACTGTTTGTGCATTTACAATATTCATTGATTTTGCCATTGAAAAACGTTTTTCATATACCAGAAATGTTTGAAGCTACTGACTGAATGAAAGGAGCTGGCATCTCACTCTCTTTGAATCTTCTTTATCATGCTAGGATTAACAGGAAAAAGCAAAAAATTTCAGAATTGCACCTTGCAATGTGGAGATATTACTGTTTGTGCATTTACAATATTCATTGATTTTTGCCATTGAAAAACGTTTTTCATATACCAGAAATGTTTGAAGCTACTGACTGAATGAAAGGAGCTGGCATCTCACTCTCTTTGAATCTTCTTTATCATGCTAGATTAACAGGAAAAAGCTAAAAATTTCAGAATTGCACCGTGCAATGTGGAGATATTACTGTTTGTGCATTTACAATATTCATTGATTTTTGCCATTGAAAAACATGTTTTTCATATACCAGAAATGTTTGAAGCTACTGACTGAATGAAAGGAGCTGGCATCTCACTCTCTTTGAATCTTCTTTATCATGCTAGGATTAGCAGGAAAAAGCAAAAATTTCAGAATTGCACCTTGCAATGCGGAGATATTACTGTTTGTGCATTTACAATATTCATTGATTTTTGCCATTGAAAAACATGTTTTTCATATACCAGAAATGTTTGAAGCTACTGACTGAATGAAAGGAGGCTGGCATCTCACTCTCTTTGAATCTTCTTTATCATGCTAGGATTAACAGGAAAAAGCAAAAAATTTCAGAATTGCACCTTGCAATGTGGAGATATTACTGTTTGTGCATTTACAATATTCATTGATTTTTGCCATTGAAAAACGTTTTTCATATACCAGAAATGTTTGAAGCTACTGACTGAATGAAAGGAGCTGGCATCTCACTCGCTTTGAATCTTCTTTATCATGCTAGGATTAACAGGAAAAAGCAAAAATTTCAGAATTGCACCGTGCAATGTGGAGATATTACTGTTTGTGCATTTACAATATTCATTGATTTTTGCCATTGAAAAACATGTTTTTCATATACCAGAAATGTTTGAAGCTACTGACTGAATGAAAGGAGCTGGCATCTCACTCTCTTTGAATCTTCTTTATCATGCTAGGATTAACAGGAAAAAGCTAAAAATTTCAGAATTGCACCGTGCAATGTGGAGATATTACTGTTTGTGCATTTACAATATTCATTGATTTTTGCCATTGAAAAACATGTTTTTCATATACCAGAAATGTTTGAAGCTACTGACTGAATGAAAGGAGCTGGCATCTCACTCTCTTTGAATCTTCTTTATCATGCTAGGATTAGCAGGAAAAAGCAAAAAATTTCAGAATTGCACCTTGCAATGCGGAGATATTACTGTTTGTGCATTTACAATATTCATTGATTTTTGCCATTGAAAAACATGTTTTTCATATACCAGAAATGTTTGAAGCTACTGACTGAATGAAAGGAGCTGGCATCTCACTCTTTGAATCTTCTTTATCATGCTAGGATTAACAGGAAAAAGCAAAAAATTTCAGAATTGCACCTTGCAATGTGGAGATATTACTGTTTGTGCATTTACAATATTCATTGATTTTTGCCATTGAAAAACGTTTTTCATATACCAGAAATGTTTGAAGCTACTGACTGAATGAAAGGAGCTGGCATCTCACTCTCTTTGAATCTTCTTTATCATGCTAGGATTAACAGGAAAAAGCTAAAAATTTCAGAATTGCACCGTGCAATGTGGAGATATTACTGTTTGTGCATTTACAATATTCATTGATTTTTGCCATTGAAAAACATGTTTTTCATATACCAGAAATGTTTGAAGCTACTGACTGAATGAAAGGAGCTGGCATCTCACTCTCTTTGAATCTTCTTTATCATGCTAGGATTAGCAGGAAAAAGCAAAAAATTTCAGAATTGCACCTTGCAATGTGGAGATATTACTGTTTGTGCATTTACAATATTCATTGATTTTTGCCATTGAAAAACATGTTTTTCATATACCAGAAATGTTTGAAGCTACTGACTGAATGAAAGGAGCTGGCATCTCACTCTCTTTGAATCTTCTTTATCATGCTAGGATTAACAGGAAAAAGCTAAAAATTTCAGAATTGCACCGTGCAATGTGGAGATATTACTGTTTGTGCATTTACAATATTCATTGATTTTTGCCATTGAAAAACGTTTTTCATATACCAGAAATGTTTGAAGCTACTGACTGAATGAAAGGAGCTGGCATCTCACTCTCTTTGAATCTTCTTTATCATGCTAGGATTAGCAGGAAAAAGCAAAAAATTTCAGAATTGCACCTTGCAATGTGGAGATATTACTGTTTGTGCATTTACAATATTCATTGATTTTTGCCATTGAAAAACATGTTTTTCATATACCAGAAATGTTTGAAGCTACTGACTGAATGAAAGGAGCTGGCATCTCACTCTCTTTGAATCTTCTTTATCATGCTAGGATTAACAGGAAAAAGCAAAAAATTTCAGAATTGCACCTTGCAATGTGGAGATATTACTGTTTGTGCATTTACAATATTCATTGATTTTTGCCATTGAAAAACGTTTTCATATACCAGAAATGTTTGAAGCTACTGACTGAATGAAAGGAGCTGGCATCTCACTCTCTTTGAATCTTCTTTATCATGCTAGGATTAACAGGAAAAAGCTAAAAATTTCAGAATTGCACCGTGCAATGTGGAGATATTACTGTTTGTGCATTTACAATATTCATTGATTTTTGCCATTGAAAAACATGTTTTTCATATACCAGAAATGTTTGAAGCTACTGACTGAATGAAAGGAGCTGGCATCTCACTCTCTTTGAATCTTCTTTATCATGCTAGGATTAACAGGAAAAAGCTAAAAATTTCAGAATTGCACCGTGCAATGTGGAGATATTACTGTTTGTGCATTTACAATATTCATTGATTTTTGCCATTGAAAAACGTTTTTCATATACCAGAAATGTTTGAAGCTACTGACTGAATGAAAGGAGCTGGCATCTCACTCTCTTTGAATCTTCTTTATCATGCTAGGATTAACAGGAAAAAGCTAAAAATTTCAGAATTGCACCGTGCAATGTGGAGATATTACTGTTTGTGCATTTACAATATTCATTGATTTTTGCCATTGAAAAACATGTTTTTCATATACCAGAAATGTTTGAAGCTACTGACTGAATGAAAGGAGCTGGCATCTCACTCTCTTTGAATCTTCTTTATCATGCTAGGATTAGCAGGAAAAAGCAAAAAATTTTAGAATTGCACCTTGCAATGCGGAGATAATTACTGTTTGTGCATTTACAATATTCATTGATTTTTGCCATTGAAAAACATGTTTTTCATATACCAGAAATGTTTGAAGCTACTGACTGAATGAAAGGAGCTGGCATCTCACTCTCTTTGAATCTTCTTTATCATGCTAGGATTAACAGGAAAAAGCAAAAAATTTCAGAATTGCACCTTGCAATGTGGAGATATTACTGTTTGTGCATTTACAATATTCATTGATTTTTGCCATTGAAAAACGTTTTTCATATACCAGAAATGTTTGAAGCTACTGACTGAATGAAAGGAGCTGGCATCTCACTCTCTTTGAATCTTCTTTATCATGCTAGGATTAACAGGAAAAAGCTAAAAATTTCAGAATTGCACCGTGCAATGTGGAGATATTACTGTTTGTGCATTTACAATATTCATTGATTTTTGCCATTGAAAAACGTTTTTCATATACCAGAAATGTTTGAAGCTACTGACTGAATGAAAGGAGCTGGCATCTCACTCTCTTTGAATCTTCTTTATCATGCTAGGATTAGCAGGAAAAAGCAAAAAATTTCAGAATTGCACCTTGCAATGTGGAGATATTACTGTTTGTGCATTTACAATATTCATTGATTTTTGCCATTGAAAAACATGTTTTTCATATACCAGAAATGTTTGAAGCTACTGACTGAATGAAAGGAGCTGGCATCTCACTCTTTGAATCTTCTTTATCATGCTAGGATTAACAGGAAAAAGCAAAAAATTTCAGAATTGCACCTTGCAATGTGGAGATATTACTGTTTGTGCATTTACAATATTCATTGATTTTTGCCATTGAAAAACAGTTTTTCATATACCAGAAATGTTTGAAGCTACTGACTGAATGAAAGGAGCTGGCATCTCACTCTCTTTGAATCTTCTTTATCATGCTAGGATTAACAGGAAAAAGCTAAAAATTTCAGAATTGCACCGTGCAATGTGGAGATATTACTGTTTGTGCATTTACAATATTCATTGATTTTTGCCATTGAAAAACATGTTTTTCATATACCAGAAATGTTTGAAGCTACTGACTGAATGAAAGGAGCTGGCATCTCACTCTCTTTGAATCTTCTTTATCATGCTAGGATTAGCAGGAAAAAGCAAAAAATTTCAGAATTGCACCTTGCAATGTGGAGATATTACTGTTTGTGCATTTACAATATTCATTGATTTTTGCCATTGAAAAACATGTTTTTCATATACCAGAAATGTTTGAAGCTACTGACTGAATGAAAGGAGCTGGCATCTCACTCTCTTTGAATCTTCTTTATCATGCTAGGATTAACAGGAAAAAGCTAAAAATTTCAGAATTGCACCGTGCAATGTGGAGATATTACTGTTTGTGCATTTACAATATTCATTGATTTTTGCCATTGAAAAACGTTTTTCATATACCAGAAATGTTTGAAGCTACTGACTGAATGAAAGGAGCTGGCATCTCACTCTCTTTGAATCTTCTTTATCATGCTAGGATTAGCAGGAAAAAGCAAAAAATTTCAGAATTGCACCTTGCAATGTGGAGATATTACTGTTTGTGCATTTACAATATTCATTGATTTTTGCCATTGAAAAACATGTTTTTCATATACCAGAAATGTTTGAAGCTACTGACTGAATGAAAGGAGCTGGCATCTCACTCTCTTTGAATCTTCTTTATCATGCTAGGATTAACAGGAAAAAGCAAAAAATTTCAGAATTGCACCTTGCAATGTGGAGATATTACTGTTTGTGCATTTACAATATTCATTGATTTTTGCCATTGAAAAACATGTTTTTCATATACCAGAAATGTTTGAAGCTACTGACTGAATGAAAGGAGCTGGCATCTCACTCTCTTTGAATCTTCTTTATCATGCTAGGATTAGCAGGAAAAAGCAAAAAATTTCAGAATTGCACCTTGCAATGCGGAGATATTACTGTTTGTGCATTTACAATATTCATTGATTTTTGCCATTGAAAAACATGTTTTTCATATACCAGAAATGTTTGAAGCTACTGACTGAATGAAAGGAGCTGGCATCTCACTCTCTTTGAATCTTCTTTATCATGCTAGGATTAACAGGAAAAAGCAAAAAATTTCAGAATTGCACCGTGCAATGTGGAGATATTACTGTTTGTGCATTTACAATATTCATTGATTTTTGCCATTGAAAAACGTTTTTCATATACCAGAAATGTTTGAAGCTACTGACTGAATGAAAGGAGCTGGCATCTCACTCTCTTTGAATCTTCTTTATCATGCTAGGATTAACAGGAAAAAGCTAAAAATTTCAGAATTGCACCGTGCAATGTGGAGATATTACTGTTTGTGCATTTACAATATTCATTGATTTTTGCCATTGAAAAACATGTTTTTCATATACCAGAAATGTTTGAAGCTACTGACTGAATGAAAGGAGCTGGCATCTCACTCTCTTTGAATCTTCTTTATCATGCTAGGATTAGCAGGAAAAAGCAAAAAATTTTAGAATTGCACCTTGCAATGCGGAGATATTACTGTTTGTGCATTTACAATATTCATTGATTTTTGCCATTGAAAAACATGTTTTTCATATACCAGAAATGTTTGAAGCTACTGACTGAATGAAAGGAGCTGGCATCTCACTCTCTTTGAATCTTCTTTATCATGCTAGGATTAACAGGAAAAAGCAAAAAATTTCAGAATTGCACCTTGCAATGTGGAGATATTACTGTTTGTGCATTTACAATATTCATTGATTTTTGCCATTGAAAAACGTTTTTCATATACCAGAAATGTTTGAAGCTACTGACTGAATGAAAGGAGCTGGCATCTCACTCTCTTTGAATCTTCTTTATCATGCTAGGATTAACAGGAAAAAGCTAAAAATTTCAGAATTGCACCGTGCAATGTGGAGATATTACTGTTTGTGCATTTACAATATTCATTGATTTTTGCCATTGAAAAACATGTTTTTCATATACCAGAAATGTTTGAAGCTACTGACTGAATGAAAGGAGCTGGCATCTCACTCTCTTTGAATCTTCTTTATCATGCTAGGATTAGCAGGAAAAAGCAAAAAATTTCAGAATTGCACCTTGCAATGTGGAGATATTACTGTTTGTGCATTTACAATATTCATTGATTTTTGCCATTGAAAAACATGTTTTTCATATACCAGAAATGTTTGAAGCTACTGACTGAATGAAAGGAGCTGGCATCTCACTCTCTTTGAATCTTCTTTATCATGCTAGGATTAACAGGAAAAAGCTAAAAATTTCAGAATTGCACCGTGCAATGTGGAGATATTACTGTTTGTGCATTTACAATATTCATTGATTTTTGCCATTGAAAAACGTTTTTCATATACCAGAAATGTTTGAAGCTACTGACTGAATGAAAGGAGCTGGCATCTCACTCTCTTTGAATCTTCTTTATCATGCTAGGATTAGCAGGAAAAAGCAAAAAATTTCAGAATTGCACCTTGCAATGTGGAGATATTACTGTTTGTGCATTTACAATATTCATTGATTTTTGCCATTGAAAAACATGTTTTTCATATACCAGAAATGTTTGAAGCTACTGACTGAATGAAAGGAGCTGGCATCTCACTCTCTTTGAATCTTTATCATGCTAGGATTAACAGGAAAAAGCAAAAAATTTCAGAATTGCACCTTGCAATGTGGAGATATTACTGTTTGTGCATTTACAATATTCATTGATTTTTGCCATTGAAAAACATGTTTTTCATATACCAGAAATGTTTGAAGCTACTGACTGAATGAAAGGAGCTGGCATCTCACTCTCTTTGAATCTTCTTTATCATGCTAGGATTAGCAGGAAAAAGCAAAAAATTTCAGAATTGCACCTTGCAATGCGGAGATATTACTGTTTGTGCATTTACAATATTCATTGATTTTTGCCATTGAAAAACATGTTTTTCATATACCAGAAATGTTTGAAGCTACTGACTGAATGAAAGGAGCTGGCATCTCACTCTCTTTGAATCTTCTTTATCATGCTAGGATTAACAGGAAAAAGCTAAAAATTTCAGAATTGCACCGTGCAATGTGGAGATATTACTGTTTGTGCATTTACAATATTCATTGATTTTTGCCATTGAAAAACATGTTTTTCATATACCAGAAATGTTTGAAGCTACTGACTGAATGAAAGGAGCTGGCATCTCACTCTCTTTGAATCTTCTTTATCATGCTAGGATTAGCAGGAAAAAGCAAAAAATTTTAGAATTGCACCTTGCAATGCGGAGATATTACTGTTTGTGCATTTACAATATTCATTGATTTTTGCCTTTGAAAAACATGTTTTTCATATACCAGAAATGTTTGAAGCTACTGACTGAATGAAAGGAGCTGGCATCTCACTCTCTTTGAATCTTCTTTATCATGCTAGGATTAACAGGAAAAAGCAAAAAATTTCAGAATTGCACCTTGCAATGTGGAGATATTACTGTTTGTGCATTTACAATATTCATTGATTTTTGCCATTGAAAAACGTTTTTCATATACCAGAAATGTTTGAAGCTACTGACTGAATGA
The DNA here is from genome assembly GCF_046119375.1 of Phyllobates terribilis. NCBI lineage: Eukaryota > Metazoa > Chordata > Amphibia > Anura > Dendrobatidae > Phyllobates > Phyllobates terribilis. Next base: position 11,411 of record NW_027366281.1, read on the forward strand.
AAGGAGCTGGCATCTCACTCTCTTTGAATCTTCTTTATCATGCTAGGATTAACAGGAAAAAGCTAAAAATTTCAGAATTGCACCGTGCAATGTGGAGATATTACTGTTTGTGCATTTACAATATTCATTGATTTTTGCCATTGAAAAACATGTTTTTCATATACCAGAAGTGTTTGAAGCTACTGACTGAATGAAAGGAGCTGGCATCTCACTCTCTTTGAATCTTCTTTATCATGCTAGGATTAGCAGGAAAAAGCAAAAAATTTCAGAATTGCACCTTGCAATGTGGAGATATTACTGTTTGTGCATTTACAATATTCATTGATTTTTGCCATTGAAAAACATGTTTTTCATATACCAGAAATGTTTGAAGCTACTGACTGAATGAAAGGAGCTGGCATCTCACTCTCTTTGAATCTTCTTTATCATGCTAGGATTAACAGGAAAAAGCTAAAAATTTCAGAATTGCACCGTGCAATGTGGAGATATTACTGTTTGTGCATTTACAATATTCATTGATTTTTGCCATTGAAAAACGTTTTTCATATACCAGAAATGTTTGAAGCTACTGACTGAATGAAAGGAGCTGGCATCTCACTCTCTTTGAATCTTCTTTATCATGCTAGGATTAGCAGGAAAAAGCAAAAAATTTCAGAATTGCACCTTGCAATGTGGAGATATTACTGTTTGTGCATTTACAATATTCATTGATTTTTGCCATTGAAAAACATGTTTTTCATATACCAGAAATGTTTGAAGCTACTGACTGAATGAAAGGAGCTGGCATCTCACTCTCTTTGAATCTTCTTTATCATGCTAGGAATAACAGGAAAAAGCAAAAAATTTCAGAATTGCACCTTGCAATGTGGAGATATTACTGTTTGTGCATTTACAATATTCATTGATTTTTGCCATTGAAAAACATGTTTTTCATATACCAGAAATGTTTGAAGCTACTGACTGAATGAAAGGAGCTGGCATCTCACTCTCTTTGAATCTTCTTTATCATGCTAGGATTAACAGGAAAAAGCTAAAAATTTCAGAATTGCACCGTGCAATGTGGAGATATTACTGTTTGTGCATTTACAATATTCATTGATTTTTGCCATTGAAAAACATGTTTTTCATATACCAGAAATGTTTGAAGCTACTGACTGAATGAAAGGAGCTGGCATCTCACTCTCTTTGAATCTTCTTTATCATGCTAGGATTAACAGGAAAAAGCTAAAAATTTCAGAATTGCACCGTGCAATGTGGAGATATTACTGTTTGTGCATTTACAATATTCATTGATTTTTGCCATTGAAAAACATGTTTTTCATATACCAGAAATGTTTGAAGCTACTGACTGAATGAAAGGAGCTGGCATCTCACTCTCTTTGAATCTTCTTTATCATGCTAGGATTAGCAGGAAAAAGCAAAAAATTTCAGAATTGCACCTTGCAATGTGGAGATATTACTGTTTGTGCATTTACAATATTCATTGATTTTTGCCATTGAAAAACATGTTTTTCATATACCAGAAATGTTTGAAGCTACTGACTGAATGAAAGGAGCTGGCATCTCACTCTCTTTGAATCTTCTTTATCATGCTAGGATTAGTAGGAAAAAGCTAAAAATTTCAGAATTGCACCGTGCAATGTGGAGATATTACTGTTTGTGCATTTACAATATTCATTAATTTTTGCCATTGAAAAACATGTTTTTCATATACCAGAAATGTTTGAAGCTACTGACTGAATGAAAGGAGCTGGCATCTCACTCTCTTTGAATCTTCTTTATCATGCTAGGATTAACAGGAAAAAGCAAAAAATTTCAGAATTGCACCTTGCAATGTGGAGATATTACTGTTTGTGCATTTACAATATTCATTGATTTTTGCCATTGAAAAACGTTTTTCATATACCAGAAATGTTTGAAGCTACTGACTGAATGAAAGGAGCTGGCATCTCACTCTCTTTGAATCTTCTTTATCATGCTAGGATTAACAGGAAAAAGCAAAAAATTTCAGAATTGCACCTTGCAATGTGGAGATATTACTGTTTGTGCATTTACAATATTCATTGATTTTTGCCATTGAAAAACATGTTTTTCATATACCAGAAATGTTTGAAGCTACTGACTGAATGAAAGGAGCTGGCATCTCACTCTCTTTGAATCTTCTTTATCATGCTAGGATTAACAGGAAAAAGCAAGAAATTTCAGAATTGCACCTTGCAATGTGGAGATATTACTGTTTGTGCATTTACAATATTCATTGATTTTTGCCATTGAAAAACATGTTTTTCATATACCAGAAATGTTTGAAGCTACTGACTGAATGAAAGGAGCTGGCATCTCACTCTCTTTGAATCTTCTTTATCATGCTAGGATTAACAGGAAAAAGCTACAAATTTCAGAATTGCACTGTGCAATGTGGAGATATTACTGTTTGTGCATTTACAATATTCTTTGATTTTTGCCATTGAAAAACATGTTTTTCATATACCAGAAATGTTTGAAGCTACTGACTGAATGAAAGGAGCTGGCATCTCACTCTCTTTGAATCTTCTTTATCATGCTAGGATTAGCAGGAAAAAGCAAAAAATTTCAGAATTGCACCTTGCAATGTGGAGATATTACTGTTTGTGCATTTACAATATTCATTGATTTTTGCCATTGAAAAACATGTTTTTCATATACCAGAAATGTTTGAAGCTACTGACTGAATGAAAGGAGCTGGCATCTCACTCTCTTTGAATCTTCTTTATCATGCTAGGATTAACAGGAAAAAGCTAAAAATTTCAGAATTGCACCGTGCAATGTGGAGATATTACTGTTTGTGCATTTACAATATTCATTGATTTTTGCCATTGAAAAACATGTTTTTCATATACCAGAAATGTTTGAAGCTACTGACTGAATGAAAGGAGCTGGCATCTCACTCTCTTTGAATCTTCTTTATCATGCTAGGATTAACAGGAAAAAGCAAAAAATTTCAGAATTGCACCTTGCAATGTGGAGATATTACTGTTTGTGCATTTACAATATTCATTGATTTTTGCCATTGAAAAACATGTTTTTCATATACCAGAAATGTTTGAAGCTACTGACTGAATGAAAGGAGCTGGCATCTCACTCTCTTTGAATCTTCTTTATCATGCTAGGATTAACAGGAAAAAGCTAAAAATTTCAGAATTGCACCGTGCAATGTGGAGATATTACTGTTTGTGCATTTACAATATTCATTGATTTTTGCCATTGAAAAACATGTTTTTCATATACCAGAAATGTTTGAAGCTACTGACTGAATGAAAGGAGCTGGCATCTCACTCTCTTTGAATCTTCTTTATCATGCTAGGATTAGCAGGAAAAAGCAAAAAATTTCAGAATTGCACCTTGCAATGTGGAGATATAACTGGTTGTGCATTTACAATATTCATTGATTTTTGCCATTGAAAAACATGTTTTTCATATACCAGAAATGTTTGAAGCTACTGACTGAATGAAAGGAGCTGGCATCTCACTCTCTTTGAATCTTCTTTATCATGCTAGGATTAACAGGAAAAAGCTAAAAATTTCAGAATTGCACCGTGCAATGTGGAGATATTACTGTTTGTGCTTTTACAATATTCATTGATTTTTGCCATTGAAAAACATGTTTTTCATATACCAGAAATGTTTGAAGCTACTGACTGAATGAAAGGAGCTGGCATCTCACTCTCTTTGAATCTTCTTTATCATGCTAGGATTAGCAGGAAAAAGCAAAAAATTTCAGAATTGCACCTTGCAATGCGGAGATATTACTGTTTGTGCATTTACAATATTCATTGATTTTTGCCATTGAAAAACATTTTTCATATACCAGAAATGTTTGAAGCTACTGACTGAATGAAAGGAGCTGGCATCTCACTCTCTTTGAATCTTCTTTATCATGCTAGGATTAACAGGAAAAAGCAAAAAATTTCAGAATTGCACCTTGCAATGTGGAGATATTACTGTTTGTGCATTTACAATATTCATTGATTTTTGCCATTGAAAAACGTTTTTCATATACCAGAAATGTTTGAAGCTACTGACTGAATGAAAGGAGCTGGCATCTCACTCTCTTTGAATCTTCTTTATCATGCTAGGATTAACAGGAAAAAGCTAAAAATTTCAGAATTGCACCGTGCAATGTGGAGATATTACTGTTTGTGCATTTACAATATTCATTGATTTTTGCCATTGAAAAACATGTTTTTCATATACCAGAAATGTTTGAAGCTACTGACTGAATGAAAGGAGCTGGCATCTCACTCTCTTTGAATCTTCTTTATCATGCTAGGATTAACAGGAAAAAGCTAAAAATTTCAGAATTGCACCGTGCAATGTGGAGATATTACTGTTTGTGCATTTACAATATTCATTGATTTTTGCCATTGAAAAACGTTTTTCATATACCAGAAATGTTTGAAGCTACTGACTGAATGAAAGGAGCTGGCATCTCACTCTCTTTGAATCTTCTTTATCATGCTAGGATTAGCAGGAAAAAGCAAAAAATTTCAGAATTGCACCTTGCAATGTGGAGATATTACTGTTTGTGCATTTACAATATTCATTGATTTTTGCCATTGAAAAACATGTTTTTCATATACCAGAAATGTTTGAAGCTACTGACTGAATGAAAGGAGCTGGCATCTCACTCTCTTTGAATCTTCTTTATCATGCTAGGATTAGCAGGAAAAAGCAAAAAATTTCAGAATTGCACCTTGCAATGCGGAGATATTACTGTTTGTGCATTTACAATATTCATTGATTTTTGCCATTGAAAAACATGTTTTTCATATACCAGAAATGTTTGAAGCTACTGACTGAATGAAAGGAGCTGGCATCTCACTCTCTTTGAATCTTCTTTATCATGCTAGGATTAACAGGAAAAAGCAAAAAATTTCAGAATTGCACCTTGCAATGTGGAGATATTACTGTTTGTGCATTTACAATATTCATTGATTTTTGCCATTGAAAAACGTTTTTCATATACCAGAAATGTTTGAAGCTACTGACTGAATGAAAGGAGCTGGCATCTCACTCTCTTTGAATCTTCTTTATCATGCTAGGATTAACAGGAAAAAGCTAAAAATTTCAGAATTGCACCGTGCAATGTGGAGATATTACTGTTTGTGCATTTACAATATTCATTGATTTTTGCCATTGAAAAACATGTTTTTCATATACCAGAAATGTTTGAAGCTACTGACTGAATGAAAGGAGCTGGCATCTCACTCTCTTTGAATCTTCTTTATCATGCTAGGATTAGCAGGAAAAAGCAAAAAATTTCAGAATTGCACCTTGCAATGTGGAGATATTACTGTTTGTGCATTTACAATATTCATTGATTTTTGCCATTGAAAAACATGTTTTTCATATACCAGAAATGTTTGAAGCTACTGACTGAATGAAAGGAGCTGGCATCTCACTCTCTTTGAATCTTCTTTATCATGCTAGGATTAACAGGAAAAAGCTAAAAATTTCAGAATTGCACCGTGCAATGTGGAGATATTACTGTTTGTGCATTTACAATATTCATTGATTTTTGCCATTGAAAAACGTTTTTCATATACCAGAAATGTTTGAAGCTACTGACTGAATGAAAGGAGCTGGCATCTCACTCTCTTTGAATCTTCTTTATCATGCTAGGATTAACAGGAAAAAGCTAAAAATTTCAGAATTGCACCGTGCAATGTGGAGATATTACTGTTTGTGCATTTACAATATTCATTGATTTTTGCCATTGAAAAACATGTTTTTCATATACCAGAAATGTTTGAAGCTACTGACTGAATGAAAGGAGCTGGCATCTCACTCTCTTTGAATCTTCTTTATCATGCTAGTATTAGCAGGAAAAAGCAAAAAATTTTAGAATTGCACCTTGCAATGCGGAGATATTACTGATTGTGCATTTACAATATTCATTGATTTTTGCCATTGAAAAACATGTTTTTCATATACCAGAAATGTTTGAAGCTACTGACTGAATGAAAGGAGCTGGCATCTCACTCTCTTTGAATCTTCTTTATCATGCTAGGATTAACAGGAAAAAGCAAAAAATTTCAGAATTGCACCTTGCAATGTGGAGATATTACTGTTTGTGCATTTACAATATTCATTGATTTTTGCCATTGAAAAACGTTTTTCATATACCAGAAATGTTTGAAGCTACTGACTGAATGAAAGGAGCTGGCATCTCACTCTCTTTGAATCTTCTTTATCATGCTAGGATTAACAGGAAAAAGCTAAAAATTTCAGAATTGCACCGTGCAATGTGGAGATATTACTGTTTGTGCATTTACAATATTCATTGATTTTTGCCATTGAAAAACATGTTTTTCATATACCAGAAATGTTTGAAGCTACTGACTGAATGAAAGGAGCTGGCATCTCACTCTCTTTGAATCTTCTTTATCATGCTAGGATTAGCAGGAAAAAGCAAAAAATTTCAGAATTGCACCTTGCAATGTGGAGATATTACTGTTTGTGCATTTACAATATTCATTGATTTTTGCCATTGAAAAACATGTTTTTCATATACCAGAAATGTTTGAAGCTACTGACTGAATGAAAGGAGCTGGCATCTCACTCTCTTTGAATCTTCTTTATCATGCTAGGATTAACAGGAAAAAGCTAAAAATTTCAGAATTGCACCGTGCAATGTGGAGATATTACTGTTTGTGCATTTACAATATTCATTGATTTTTGCCATTGAAAAACGTTTTTCATATACCAGAAATGTTTGAAGCTACTGACTGAATGAAAGGAGCTGGCATCTCACTCTCTTTGAATCTTCTTTATCATGCTAGGATTAGCAGGAAAAAGCAAAAAATTTCAGAATTGCACCTTGCAATGTGGAGATATTACTGTTTGTGCATTTACAATATTCATTGATTTTTGCCATTGAAAAACATGTTTTTCATATACCAGAAATGTTTGAAGCTACTGACTGAATGAAAGGAGCTGGCATCTCACTCTCTTTGAATCTTCTTTATCATGCTAGGATTAACAGGAAAAAGCAAAAAATTTCAGAATTGCACCTTGCAATGTGGAGATATTACTGTTTGTGCATTTACAATATTCATTGATTTTTGCCATTGAAAAACATGTTTTTCATATACCAGAAATGTTTGAAGCTACTGACTGAATGAAAGGAGCTGGCATCTCACTCTCTTTGAATCTTCTTTATCATGCTAGGATTAGCAGGAAAAAGCAAAAAATTTCAGAATTGCACCTTGCAATGCGGAGATATTACTGTTTGTGCATTTACAATATTCATTGATTTTTGCCATTGAAAAACATGTTTTTCATATACCAGAAATGTTTGAAGCTACTGACTGAATGAAAGGAGCTGGCATCTCACTCTCTTTGAATCTTCTTTATCATGCTAGGATTAACAGGAAAAAGCAAAAAATTTCAGAATTGCACCTTGCAATGTGGAGATATTACTGTTTGTGCATTTACAATATTCATTGATTTTTGCCATTGAAAAACGTTTTTCATATACCAGAAATGTTTGAAGCTACTGACTGAATGAAAGGAGCTGGCATCTCACTCTCTTTGAATCTTCTTTATCATGCTAGGATTAACAGGAAAAAGCTAAAAATTTCAGAATTGCACCGTGCAATGTGGAGATATTACTGTTTGTGCATTTACAATATTCATTGATTTTTGCCATTGAAAAACATGTTTTTCATATACCAGAAATGTTTGAAGCTACTGACTGAATGAAAGGAGCTGGCATCTCACTCTCTTTGAATCTTCTTTATCATGCTAGGATTAACAGGAAAAAGCTAAAAATTTCAGAATTGCACCGTGCAATGTGGAGATATTACTGTTTGTGCATTTACAATATTCATTGATTTTTGCCATTGAAAAACATGTTTTTCATATACCAGAAATGTTTGAAGCTACTGACTGAATGAAAGGAGCTGGCATCTCACTCTCTTTGAATCTTCTTTATCATGCTAGGATTAGCAGGAAAAAGCAAAAAATTTCAGAATTGCACCTTGCAATGTGGAGATATTACTGTTTGTGCATTTACAATATTCATTGATTTTTGCCATTGAAAAACATGTTTTTCATATACCAGAAATGTTTGAAGCTACTGACTGAATGAAAGGAGCTGGCATCTCACTCTCTTTGAATCTTCTTTATCATGCTAGGATTAACAGGAAAAAGCAAAAAATTTCAGAATTGCACCTTGCAATGTGGAGATATTACTGTTTGTGCATTTACAATATTCATTGATTTTTGCCATTGAAAAACATGTTTTTCATATACCAGAAATGTTTGAAGCTACTGACTGAATGAAAGGAGCTGGCATCTCACTCTCTTTGAATCTTCTTTATCATGCTAGGATTAGCAGGAAAAAGCAAAAAATTTCAGAATTGCACCTTGCAATGCGGAGATATTACTGTTTGTGCATTTACAATATTCATTGATTTTTGCCATTGAAAAACATGTTTTTCATATACCAGAAATGTTTGAAGCTACTGACTGAATGAAAGGAGCTGGCATCTCACTCTCTTTGAATCTTCTTTATCATGCTAGGATTAACAGGAAAAAGCAAAAAATTTCAGAATTGCACCTTGCAATGTGGAGATATTACTGTTTGTGCATTTACAATATTCATTGATTTTTGCCATTGAAAAACGTTTTTCATATACCAGAAATGTTTGAAGCTACTGACTGAATGAAAGGAGCTGGCATCTCACTCTCTTTGAATCTTCTTTATCATGCTAGGATTAACAGGAAAAAGCTAAAAATTTCAGAATTGCACCGTGCAATGTGGAGATATTACTGTTTGTGCATTTACAATATTCATTGATTTTTGCCATTGAAAAACATGTTTTTCATATACCAGAAATGTTTGAAGCTACTGACTGAATGAAAGGAGCTGGCATCTCACTCTCTTTGAATCTTCTTTATCATGCTAGGATTAGCAGGAAAAAGCAAAAAATTTCAGAATTGCACCTTGCAATGTGGAGATATTACTGTTTGTGCATTTACAATATTCATTGATTTTTGCCATTGAAAAACATGTTTTTCATATACCAGAAATGTTTGAAGCTACTGACTGAATGAAAGGAGCTGGCATCTCACTCTCTTTGAATCTTCTTTATCATGCTAGGATTAACAGGAAAAAGCTAAAAATTTCAGAATTGCACCGTGCAATGTGGAGATATTACTGTTTGTGCATTTACAATATTCATTGATTTTTGCCATTGAAAAACGTTTTTCATATACCAGAAATGTTTGAAGCTACTGACTGAATGAAAGGAGCTGGCATCTCACTCTCTTTGAATCTTCTTTATCATGCTAGGATTAACAGGAAAAATCTAAAAATTTCAGAATTGCACCGTGCAATGTGGAGATATTACTGTTTGTGCATTTACAATATTCATTGATTTTTGCCATTGAAAAACATGTTTTTCATATACCAGAAATGTTTGAAGCTACTGACTGAATGAAAGGAGCTGGCATCTCACTCTCTTTGAATCTTCTTTATCATGCTAGTATTAGCAGGAAAAAGCAAAAAATTTTAGAATTGCACCTTGCAATGCGGAGATATTACTGATTGTGCATTTACAATATTCATTGATTTTTGCCATTGAAAAACATGTTTTTCATATACCAGAAATGTTTGAAGCTACTGACTGAATGAAAGGAGCTGGCATCTCACTCTCTTTGAATCTTCTTTATCATGCTAGGATTAACAGGAAAAAGCTAAAAATTTCAGAATTGCACCGTGCAATGTGGAGATATTACTGTTTGTGCATTTACAATATTCATTGATTTTTGCCATTGAAAAACATGTTTTTCATATACCAGAAATGTTTGAAGCTACTGACTGAATGAAAGGAGCTGGCATCTCACTCTCTTTGAATCTTCTTTATCATGCTAGTATTAGCAGGAAAAAGCAAAAAATTTTAGAATTGCACCTTGCAATGCGGAGATATTACTGATTGTGCATTTACAATATTCATTGATTTTTGCCATTGAAAAACATGTTTTTCATATACCAGAAATGTTTGAAGCTACTGACTGAATGAAAGGAGCTGGCATCTCACTCTCTTTGAATCTTCTTTATCATGCTAGGATTAACAGGAAAAAGCTAAAAATTTCAGAATTGCACCGTGCAATGTGGAGATATTACTGTTTGTGCATTTACAATATTCATTGATTTTTGCCATTGAAAAACGTTTTTCATATACCAGAAATGTTTGAAGCTACTGACTGAATGAAAGGAGCTGGCATCTCACTCTCTTTGAATCTTCTTTATCATGCTAGGATTAGCAGGAAAAAGCAAAAAATTTCAGAATTGCACCTTGCAATGTGGAGATATTACTGTTTGTGCATTTACAATATTCATTGATTTTTGCCATTGAAAAACATGTTTTTCATATACCAGAAATGTTTGAAGCTACTGACTGAATGAAAGGAGCTGGCATCTCACTCTCTTTGAATCTTCTTTATCATGCTAGGATTAACAGGAAAAAGCAAAAAATTTCAGAATTGCACCTTGCAATGTGGAGATATTACTGTTTGTGCATTTACAATATTCATTGATTTTTGCCATTGAAAAACATGTTTTTCATATACCAGAAATGTTTGAAGCTACTGACTGAATGAAAGGAGCTGGCATCTCACTCTCTTTGAATCTTCTTTATCATGCTAGGATTAGCAGGAAAAAGCAAAAAATTTCAGAATTGCACCTTGCAATGCGGAGATATTACTGTTTGTGCATTTACAATATTCATTGATTTTTGCCATTGAAAAACATGTTTTTCATATACCAGAAATGTTTGAAGCTACTGACTGAATGAAAGGAGCTGGCATCTCACTCTCTTTGAATCTTCTTTATCATGCTAGGATTAACAGGAAAAAGCAAAAAATTTCAGAATTGCACCTTGCAATGTGGAGATATTACTGTTTGTGCATTTACAATATTCATTGATTTTTGCCATTGAAAAACGTTTTTCATATACCAGAAATGTTTGAAGCTACTGACTGAATGAAAGGAGCTGGCATCTCACTCTCTTTGAATCTTCTTTATCATGCTAGGATTAACAGGAAAAAGCTAAAAATTTCAGAATTGCACCGTGCAATGTGGAGATATTACTGTTTGTGCATTTACAATATTCATTGATTTTTGCCATTGAAAAACATGTTTTTCATATACCAGAAATGTTTGAAGCTACTGACTGAATGAAAGGAGCTGGCATCTCACTCTCTTTGAATCTTCTTTATCATGCTAGGATTAACAGGAAAAAGCTAAAAATTTCAGAATTGCACCGTGCAATGTGGAGATATTACTGTTTGTGCATTTACAATATTCATTGATTTTTGCCATTGAAAAACATGTTTTTCATATACCAGAAATGTTTGAAGCTACTGACTGAATGAAAGGAGCTGGCATCTCACTCTCTTTGAATCTTCTTTATCATGCTAGGATTAGCAGGAAAAAGCAAAAAATTTCAGAATTGCACCTTGCAATGTGGAGATATTACTGTTTGTGCATTTACAATATTCATTGATTTTTGCCATTGAAAAACATGTTTTTCATATACCAGAAATGTTTGAAGCTACTGACTGAATGAAAGGAGCTGGCATCTCACTCTCTTTGAATCTTCTTTATCATGCTAGGATTAACAGGAAAAAGCAAAAAATTTCAGAATTGCACCTTGCAATGTGGAGATATTACTGTTTGTGCATTTACAATATTCATTGATTTTTGCCATTGAAAAACATGTTTTTCATATACCAGAAATGTTTGAAGCTACTGACTGAATGAAAGGAGCTGGCATCTCACTCTCTTTGAATCTTCTTTATCATGCTAGGATTAGCAGGAAAAAGCAAAAAATTTCAGAATTGCACCTTGCAATGCGGAGATATTACTGTTTGTGCATTTACAATATTCATTGATTTTTGCCATTGAAAAACATGTTTTTCATATACCAGAAATGTTTGAAGCTACTGACTGAATGAAAGGAGCTGGCATCTCACTCTCTTTGAATCTTCTTTATCATGCTAGGATTAACAGGAAAAAGCAAAAAATTTCAGAATTGCACCTTGCAATGTGGAGATATTACTGTTTGTGCATTTACAATATTCATTGATTTTTGCCATTGAAAAACGTTTTTCATATACCAGAAATGTTTGAAGCTACTGACTGAATGAAAGGAGCTGGCATCTCACTCTCTTTGAATCTTCTTTATCATGCTAGGATTAACAGGAAAAAGCTAAAAATTTCAGAATTGCACCGTGCAATGTGGAGATATTACTGTTTGTGCATTTACAATATTCATTGATTTTTGCCATTGAAAAACATGTTTTTCATATACCAGAAATGTTTGAAGCTACTGACTGAATGAAAGGAGCTGGCATCTCACTCTCTTTGAATCTTCTTTATCATGCTAGGATTAGCAGGAAAAAGCAAAAAATTTCAGAATTGCACCTTGCAATGTGGAGATATTACTGTTTGTGCATTTACAATATTCATTGATTTTTGCCATTGAAAAACATGTTTTTCATATACCAGAAATGTTTGAAGCTACTGACTGAATGAAAGGAGCTGGCATCTCACTCTCTTTGAATCTTCTTTATCATGCTAGGATTAACAGGAAAAAGCTAAAAATTTCAGAATTGCACCGTGCAATGTGGAGATATTACTGTTTGTGCATTTACAATATTCATTGATTTTTGCCATTGAAAAACGTTTTTCATATACCAGAAATGTTTGAAGCTACTGACTGAATGAAAGGAGCTGGCATCTCACTCTCTTTGAATCTTCTTTATCATGCTAGGATTAACAGGAAAAATCTAAAAATTTCAGAATTGCACCGTGCAATGTGGAGATATTACTGTTTGTGCATTTACAATATTCATTGATTTTTGCCATTGAAAAACATGTTTTTCATATACCAGAAATGTTTGAAGCTACTGACTGAATGAAAGGAGCTGGCATCTCACTCTCTTTGAATCTTCTTTATCATGCTAGTATTAGCAGGAAAAAGCAAAAAATTTTAGAATTGCACCTTGCAATGCGGAGATATTACTGATTGTGCATTTACAATATTCATTGATTTTTGCCATTGAAAAACATGTTTTTCATATACCAGAAATGTTTGAAGCTACTGACTGAATGAAAGGAGCTGGCATCTCACTCTCTTTGAATCTTCTTTATCATGCTAGGATTAACAGGAAAAAGCAAAAAATTTCAGAATTGCACCTTGCAATGTGGAGATATTACTGTTTGTGCATTTACAATATTCATTGATTTTTGCCATTGAAAAACGTTTTTCATATACCAGAAATGTTTGAAGCTACTGACTGAATGAAAGGAGCTGGCATCTCACTCTCTTTGAATCTTCTTTATCATGCTAGGATTAACAGGAAAAAGCTAAAAATTTCAGAATTGCACCGTGCAATGTGGAGATATTACTGTTTGTGCATTTACAATATTCATTGATTTTTGCCATTGAAAAACATGTTTTTCATATACCAGAAATGTTTGAAGCTACTGACTGAATGAAAGGAGCTGGCATCTCACTCTCTTTGAATCTTCTTTATCATGCTAGGATTAGCAGGAAAAAGCAAAAAATTTCAGAATTGCACCTTGCAATGTGGAGATATTACTGTTTGTGCATTTACAATATTCATTGATTTTTGCCATTGAAAAACATGTTTTTCATATACCAGAAATGTTTGAAGCTACTGACTGAATGAAAGGAGCTGGCATCTCACTCTCTTTGAATCTTCTTTATCATGCTAGGATTAACAGGAAAAAGCTAAAAATTTCAGAATTGCACCGTGCAATGTGGAGATATTACTGTTTGTGCATTTACAATATTCATTGATTTTTGCCATTGAAAAACGTTTTTCATATACCAGAAATGTTTGAAGCTACTGACTGAATGAAAGGAGCTGGCATCTCACTCTCTTTGAATCTTCTTTATCATGCTAGTATTAGCAGGAAAAAGCAAAAAATTTTAGAATTGCACCTTGCAATGCGGAGATATTACTGATTGTGCATTTACAATATTCATTGATTTTTGCCATTGAAAAACATGTTTTTCATATACCAGAAATGTTTGAAGCTACTGACTGAATGAAAGTAGCTGGCATCTCACTCTCTTTGAATCTTCTTTATCATGCTAGGATTAACAGGAAAAAGCAAAAAATTTCAGAATTGCACCTTGCAATGTGGAGATATTACTGTTTGTGCATTTACAATATTCATTGATTTTTGCCATTGAAAAACATGTTTTTCATATACCAGAAATGTTTGAAGCTACTGACTGAATGAAAGGAGCTGGCATCTCACTCTCTTTGAATCTTCTTTATCATGCTAGGATTAGCAGGAAAAAGCAAAAAATTTCAGAATTGCACCTTGCAATGCGGAGATATTACTGTTTGTGCATTTACAATATTCATTGATTTTTGCCATTGAAAAACATGTTTTTCATATACCAGAAATGTTTGAAGCTACTGACTGAATGAAAGGAGCTGGCATCTCACTCTCTTTGAATCTTCTTTATCATGCTAGGATTAACAGGAAAAAGCAAAAAATTTCAGAATTGCACCTTGCAATGTGGAGATATTACTGTTTGTGCATTTACAATATTCATTGATTTTTGCCATTGAAAAACGTTTTTCATATACCAGAAATGTTTGAAGCTACTGACTGAATGAAAGGAGCTGGCATCTCACTCTCTTTGAATCTTCTTTATCATGCTAGGATTAACAGGAAAAAGCTAAAAATTTCAGAATTGCACCGTGCAATGTGGAGATATTACTGTTTGTGCATTTACAATATTCATTGATTTTTGCCATTGAAAAACATGTTTTTCATATACCAGAAATGTTTGAAGCTACTGACTGAATGAAAGGAGCTGGCATCTCACTCTCTTTGAATCTTCTTTATCATGCTAGGATTAACAGGAAAAAGCTAAAAATTTCAGAATTGCACCGTGCAATGTGGAGATATTACTGTTTGTGCATTTACAATATTCATTGATTTTTGCCATTGAAAAACATGTTTTTCATATACCAGAAATGTTTGAAGCTACTGACTGAATGAAAGGAGCTGGCATCTCACTCTCTTTGAATCTTCTTTATCATGCTAGGATTAGCAGGAAAAAGCAAAAAATTTCAGAATTGCACCTTGCAATGTGGAGATATTACTGTTTGTGCATTTACAATATTCATTGATTTTTGCCATTGAAAAACATGTTTTTCATATACCAGAAATGTTTGAAGCTACTGACTGAATGAAAGGAGCTGGCATCTCACTCTCTTTGAATCTTCTTTATCATGCTAGGATTAACAGGAAAAAGCAAAAAATTTCAGAATTGCACCTTGCAATGTGGAGATATTACTGTTTGTGCATTTACAATATTCATTGATTTTTGCCATTGAAAAACATGTTTTTCATATACCAGAAATGTTTGAAGCTACTGACTGAATGAAAGGAGCTGGCATCTCACTCTCTTTGAATCTTCTTTATCATGCTAGGATTAGCAGGAAAAAGCAAAAAATTTCAGAATTGCACCTTGCAATGCGGAGATATTACTGTTTGTGCATTTACAATATTCATTGATTTTTGCCATTGAAAAACATGTTTTTCATATACCAGAAATGTTTGAAGCTACTGACTGAATGAAAGGAGCTGGCATCTCACTCTCTTTGAATCTTCTTTATCATGCTAGGATTAACAGGAAAAAGCAAAAAATTTCAGAATTGCACCTTGCAATGTGGAGATATTACTGTTTGTGCATTTACAATATTCATTGATTTTTGCCATTGAAAAACGTTTTTCATATACCAGAAATGTTTGAAGCTACTGACTGAATGAAAGGAGCTGGCATCTCACTCTCTTTGAATCTTCTTTATCATGCTAGGATTAACAGGAAAAAGCTAAAAATTTCAGAATTGCACCGTGCAATGTGGAGATATTACTGTTTGTGCATTTACAATATTCATTGATTTTTGCCATTGAAAAACATGTTTTTCATATACCAGAAATGTTTGAAGCTACTGACTGAATGAAAGGAGCTGGCATCTCACTCTCTTTGAATCTTCTTTATCATGCTAGGATTAGCAGGAAAAAGCAAAAAATTTCAGAATTGCACCTTGCAATGCGGAGATATTACTGTTTGTGCATTTACAATATTCATTGATTTTTGCCATTGAAAAACATGTTTTTCATATACCAGAAATGTTTGAAGCTACTGACTGAATGAAAGGAGCTGGCATCTCACTCTCTTTGAATCTTCTTTATCATGCTAGGATTAACAGGAAAAAGCAAAAAATTTCAGAATTGCACCTTGCAATGTGGAGATATTACTGTTTGTGCATTTACAATATTCATTGATTTTTGCCATTGAAAAACGTTTTTCATATACCAGAAATGTTTGAAGCTACTGACTGAATGAAAGGAGCTGGCATCTCACTCTCTTTGAATCTTCTTTATCATGCTAGGATTAACAGGAAAAAGCTAAAAATTTCAGAATTGCACCGTGCAATGTGGAGATATTACTGTTTGTGCATTTACAATATTCATTGATTTTTGCCATTGAAAAACATGTTTTTCATATACCAGAAATGTTTGAAGCTACTGACTGAATGAAAGGAGCTGGCATCTCACTCTCTTTGAATCTTCTTTATCATGCTAGGATTAACAGGAAAAAGCTAAAAATTTCAGAATTGCACCGTGCAATGTGGAGATATTACTGTTTGTGCATTTACAATATTCATTGATTTTTGCCATTGAAAAACATGTTTTTCATATACCAGAAATGTTTGAAGCTACTGACTGAATGAAAGGAGCTGGCATCTCACTCTCTTTGAATCTTCTTTATCATGCTAGGATTAGCAGGAAAAAGCAAAAAATTTCAGAATTGCACCTTGCAATGTGGAGATATTACTGTTTGTGCATTTACAATATTCATTGATTTTTGCCATTGAAAAACATGTTTTTCATATACCAGAAATGTTTGAAGCTACTGACTGAATGAAAGGAGCTGGCATCTCACTCTCTTTGAATCTTCTTTATCATGCTAGGATTAACAGGAAAAAGCAAAAAATTTCAGAATTGCACCTTGCAATGTGGAGATATTACTGTTTGTGCATTTACAATATTCATTGATTTTTGCCATTGAAAAACATGTTTTTCATATACCAGAAATGTTTGAAGCTACTGACTGAATGAAAGGAGCTGGCATCTCACTCTCTTTGAATCTTCTTTATCATGCTAGGATTAGCAGGAAAAAGCAAAAAATTTCAGAATTGCACCTTGCAATGCGGAGATATTACTGTTTGTGCATTTACAATATTCATTGATTTTTGCCATTGAAAAACATGTTTTTCATATACCAGAAATGTTTGAAGCTACTGACTGAATGAAAGGAGCTGGCATCTCACTCTCTTTGAATCTTCTTTATCATGCTAGGATTAACAGGAAAAAGCAAAAAATTTCAGAATTGCACCTTGCAATGTGGAGATATTACTGTTTGTGCATTTACAATATTCATTGATTTTTGCCATTGAAAAACGTTTTTCATATACCAGAAATGTTTGAAGCTACTGACTGAATGAAAGGAGCTGGCATCTCACTCTCTTTGAATCTTCTTTATCATGCTAGGATTAACAGGAAAAAGCTAAAAATTTCAGAATTGCACCGTGCAATGTGGAGATATTACTGTTTGTGCATTTACAATATTCATTGATTTTTGCCATTGAAAAACATGTTTTTCATATACCAGAAATGTTTGAAGCTACTGACTGAATGAAAGGAGCTGGCATCTCACTCTCTTTGAATCTTCTTTATCATGCTAGGATTAACAGGAAAAAGCAAAAAATTTCAGAATTGCACCTTGCAATGTGGAGATATTACTGTTTGTGCATTTACAATATTCATTGATTTTTGCCATTGAAAAACGTTTTTCATATACCAGAAATGTTTGAAGCTACTGACTGAATGAAAGGAGCTGGCATCTCACTCTCTTTGAATCTTCTTTATCATGCTAGGATTAACAGGAAAAAGCTAAAAATTTCAGAATTGCACCGTGCAATGTGGAGATATTACTGTTTGTGCATTTACAATATTCATTGATTTTTGCCATTGAAAAACATGTTTTTCATATACCAGAAATGTTTGAAGCTACTGACTGAATGAAAGGAGCTGGCATCTCACTCTCTTTGAATCTTCTTTATCATGCTAGGATTAACAGGAAAAAGCTAAAAATTTCAGAATTGCACCGTGCAATGTGGAGATATTACTGTTTGTGCATTTACAATATTCATTGATTTTTGCCATTGAAAAACATGTTTTTCATATACCAGAAATGTTTGAAGCTACTGACTGAATGAAAGGAGCTGGCATCTCACTCTCTTTGAATCTTCTTTATCATGCTAGGATTAGCAGGAAAAAGCAAAAAATTTTAGAATTGCACCTTGCAATGCGGAGATATTACTGTTTGTGCATTTACAATATTCATTGATTTTTGCCATTGAAAAACATGTTTTTCATATACCAGAAATGTTTGAAGCTACTGACTGAATGAAAGGAGCTGGCATCTCACTCTCTTTGAATCTTCTTTATCATGCTAGGATTAACAGGAAAAAGCAAAAAATTTCAGAATTGCACCTTGCAATGTGGAGATATTACTGTTTGTGCATTTACAATATTCATTGATTTTTGCCATTGAAAAACGTTTTTCATATACCAGAAATGTTTGAAGCTACTGACTGAATGAAAGGAGCTGGCATCTCACTCTCTTTGAATCTTCTTTATCATGCTAGGATTAACAGGAAAAAGCTAAAAATTTCAGAATTGCACCGTGCAATGTGGAGATATTACTGTTTGTGCATTTACAATATTCATTGATTTTTGCCATTGAAAAACATGTTTTTCATATACCAGAAATGTTTGAAGCTACTGACTGAATGAAAGGAGCTGGCATCTCACTCTCTTTGAATATTCTTTATCATGCTAGGATTAGCAGGAAAAAGCAAAAAATTTCAGAATTGCACCTTGCAATGTGGAGATATTGTTTGTGCATTTACAATATTCATTGATTTTTGCCATTGAAAAACATGTTTTTCATATACCAGAAATGTTTGAAGCTACTGACTGAATGAAAGGAGCTGGCATCTCACTCTCTTTGAATCTTCTTTATCATGCTAGGATTAACAGGAAAAAGCTAAAAATTTCAGAATTGCACCGTGCAATGTGGAGATATTACTGTTTGTGCATTTACAATATTCATTGATTTTTGCCATTGAAAAACGTTTTTCATATACCAGAAATGTTTGAAGCTACTGACTGAATGAAAGGAGCTGGCATCTCACTCTCTTTGAATCTTCTTTATCATGCTAGGATTAACAGGAAAAAGCTAAAAATTTCAGAATTGCACCGTGCAATGTGGAGATATTACTGTTTGTGCATTTACAATATTCATTGATTTTTGCCATTGAAAAACATGTTTTTCATATACCAGAAATGTTTGAAGCTACTGACTGAATGAAAGGAGCTGGCATCTCACTCTCTTTGAATCTTCTTTATCATGCTAGGATTAACAGGAAAAAGCTAAAAATTTCAGAATTGCACCGTGCAATGTGGAGATATTACTGTTTGTGCATTTACAATATTCATTGATTTTTGCCATTGAAAAACATGTTTTTCATATACCAGAAATGTTTGAAGCTACTGACTGAATGAAAGGAGCTGGCATCTCACTCTCTTTGAATCTTCTTTATCATGCTAGGATTAGCAGGAAAAAGCAAAAAATTTTAGAATTGCACCTTGCAATGCGGAGATATTACTGTTTGTGCATTTACAATATTCATTGATTTTTGCCTTTGAAAAACATGTTTTTCATATACCAGAAATGTTTGAAGCTACTGACTGAATGAAAGGAGCTGGCATCTCACTCTCTTTGAATCTTCTTTATCATGCTAGGATTAACAGGAAAAAGCAAAAAATTTCAGAATTGCACCTTGCAATGTGGAGATATTACTGTTTGTGCATTTACAATATTCATTGATTTTTGCCATTGAAAAACGTTTTTCATATACCAGAAATGTTTGAAGCTACTGACTGAATGAAAGGAGCTGGCATCTCACTCTCTTTGAATCTTCTTTATCATGCTAGGATTAACAGGAAAAAGCTAAAAATTTCAGAATTGCACCGTGCAATGTGGAGATATTACTGTTTGTGCATTTACAATATTCATTGATTTTTGCCATTGAAAAACATGTTTTTCATATACCAGAAGTGTTTGAAGCTACTGACTGAATGAAAGGAGCTGGCATCTCACTCTCTTTGAATCTTCTTTATCATGCTAGGATTAGCAGGAAAAAGCAAAAAATTTCAGAATTGCACCTTGCAATGTGGAGATATTACTGTTTGTGCATTTACAATATTCATTGATTTTTGCCATTGAAAAACATGTTTTTCATATACCAGAAATGTTTGAAGCTACTGACTGAATGAAAGGAGCTGGCATCTCACTCTCTTTGAATCTTCTTTATCATGCTAGGATTAACAGGAAAAAGCTAAAAATTTCAGAATTGCACCGTGCAATGTGGAGATATTACTGTTTGTGCATTTACAATATTCATTGATTTTTGCCATTGAAAAACGTTTTTCATATACCAGAAATGTTTGAAGCTACTGACTGAATGAAAGGAGCTGGCATCTCACTCTCTTTGAATCTTCTTTATCATGCTAGGATTAGCAGGAAAAAGCAAAAAATTTCAGAATTGCACCTTGCAATGTGGAGATATTACTGTTTGTGCATTTACAATATTCATTGATTTTTGCCATTGAAAAACATGTTTTTCATATACCAGAAATGTTTGAAGCTACTGACTGAATGAAAGGAGCTGGCATCTCACTCTCTTTGAATCTTCTTTATCATGCTAGGATTAACAGGAAAAAGCTAAAAATTTCAGAATTGCACCGTGCAATGTGGAGATATTACTGTTTGTGCATTTACAATATTCATTGATTTTTGCCATTGAAAAACGTTTTTCATATACCAGAAATGTTTGAAGCTACTGACTGAATGAAAGGAGCTGGCATCTCACTCTCTTTGAATCTTCTTTATCATGCTAGGATTAGCAGGAAAAAGCAAAAAATTTCAGAATTGCACCTTGCAATGTGGAGATATTACTGTTTGTGCATTTACAATATTCATTGATTTTTGCCATTGAAAAACATGTTTTTCATATACCAGAAATGTTTGAAGCTACTGACTGAATGAAAGGAGCTGGCATCTCACTCTCTTTGAATCTTCTTTATCATGCTAGGAATAACAGGAAAAAGCAAAAAATTTCAGAATTGCACCTTGCAATGTGGAGATATTACTGTTTGTGCATTTACAATATTCATTGATTTTTGCCATTGAAAAACATGTTTTTCATATACCAGAAATGTTTGAAGCTACTGACTGAATGAAAGGAGCTGGCATCTCACTCTCTTTGAATCTTCTTTATCATGCTAGGATTAACAGGAAAAAGCTAAAAATTTCAGAATTGCACCGTGCAATGTGGAGATATTACTGTTTGTGCATTTACAATATTCATTGATTTTTGCCATTGAAAAACATGTTTTTCATATACCAGAAATGTTTGAAGCTACTGACTGAATGAAAGGAGCTGGCATCTCACTCTCTTTGAATCTTCTTTATCATGCTAGGATTAACAGGAAAAAGCTAAAAATTTCAGAATTGCACCGTGCAATGTGGAGATATTACTGTTTGTGCATTTACAATATTCATTGATTTTTGCCATTGAAAAACATGTTTTTCATATACCAGAAATGTTTGAAGCTACTGACTGAATGAAAGGAGCTGGCATCTCACTCTCTTTGAATCTTCTTTATCATGCTAGGATTAGCAGGAAAAAGCAAAAAATTTCAGAATTGCACCTTGCAATGTGGAGATATTACTGTTTGTGCATTTACAATATTCATTGATTTTTGCCATTGAAAAACATGTTTTTCATATACCAGAAATGTTTGAAGCTACTGACTGAATGAAAGGAGCTGGCATCTCACTCTCTTTGAATCTTCTTTATCATGCTAGGATTAGTAGGAAAAAGCTAAAAATTTCAGAATTGCACCGTGCAATGTGGAGATATTACTGTTTGTGCATTTACAATATTCATTAATTTTTGCCATTGAAAAACATGTTTTTCATATACCAGAAATGTTTGAAGCTACTGACTGAATGAAAGGAGCTGGCATCTCACTCTCTTTGAATCTTCTTTATCATGCTAGGATTAACAGGAAAAAGCAAAAAATTTCAGAATTGCACCTTGCAATGTGGAGATATTACTGTTTGTGCATTTACAATATTCATTGATTTTTGCCATTGAAAAACGTTTTTCATATACCAGAAATGTTTGAAGCTACTGACTGAATGAAAGGAGCTGGCATCTCACTCTCTTTGAATCTTCTTTATCATGCTAGGATTAACAGGAAAAAGCAAAAAATTTCAGAATTGCACCTTGCAATGTGGAGATATTACTGTTTGTGCATTTACAATATTCATTGATTTTTGCCATTGAAAAACATGTTTTTCATATACCAGAAATGTTTGAAGCTACTGACTGAATGAAAGGAGCTGGCATCTCACTCTCTTTGAATCTTCTTTATCATGCTAGGATTAACAGGAAAAAGCAAGAAATTTCAGAATTGCACCTTGCAATGTGGAGATATTACTGTTTGTGCATTTACAATATTCATTGATTTTTGCCATTGAAAAACATGTTTTTCATATACCAGAAATGTTTGAAGCTACTGACTGAATGAAAGGAGCTGGCATCTCACTCTCTTTGAATCTTCTTTATCATGCTAGGATTAACAGGAAAAAGCTACAAATTTCAGAATTGCACTGTGCAATGTGGAGATATTACTGTTTGTGCATTTACAATATTCTTTGATTTTTGCCATTGAAAAACATGTTTTTCATATACCAGAAATGTTTGAAGCTACTGACTGAATGAAAGGAGCTGGCATCTCACTCTCTTTGAATCTTCTTTATCATGCTAGGATTAGCAGGAAAAAGCAAAAAATTTCAGAATTGCACCTTGCAATGTGGAGATATTACTGTTTGTGCATTTACAATATTCATTGATTTTTGCCATTGAAAAACATGTTTTTCATATACCAGAAATGTTTGAAGCTACTGACTGAATGAAAGGAGCTGGCATCTCACTCTCTTTGAATCTTCTTTATCATGCTAGGATTAACAGGAAAAAGCTAAAAATTTCAGAATTGCACCGTGCAATGTGGAGATATTACTGTTTGTGCATTTACAATATTCATTGATTTTTGCCATTGAAAAACATGTTTTTCATATACCAGAAATGTTTGAAGCTACTGACTGAATGAAAGGAGCTGGCATCTCACTCTCTTTGAATCTTCTTTATCATGCTAGGATTAACAGGAAAAAGCAAAAAATTTCAGAATTGCACCTTGCAATGTGGAGATATTACTGTTTGTGCATTTACAATATTCATTGATTTTTGCCATTGAAAAACATGTTTTTCATATACCAGAAATGTTTGAAGCTACTGACTGAATGAAAGGAGCTGGCATCTCACTCTCTTTGAATCTTCTTTATCATGCTAGGATTAACAGGAAAAAGCTAAAAATTTCAGAATTGCACCGTGCAATGTGGAGATATTACTGTTTGTGCATTTACAATATTCATTGATTTTTGCCATTGAAAAACATGTTTTTCATATACCAGAAATGTTTGAAGCTACTGACTGAATGAAAGGAGCTGGCATC
Organism: Phyllobates terribilis; assembly: GCF_046119375.1. Classification (NCBI taxonomy): domain Eukaryota; kingdom Metazoa; phylum Chordata; class Amphibia; order Anura; family Dendrobatidae; genus Phyllobates; species Phyllobates terribilis. The sequence continues at coordinate 35,226 of NW_027366281.1, forward strand.
TCACTCTCTTTGAATCTTCTTTATCATGCTAGGATTAGCAGGAAAAAGCAAAAAATTTCAGAATTGCACCTTGCAATGTGGAGATATAACTGGTTGTGCATTTACAATATTCATTGATTTTTGCCATTGAAAAACATGTTTTTCATATACCAGAAATGTTTGAAGCTACTGACTGAATGAAAGGAGCTGGCATCTCACTCTCTTTGAATCTTCTTTATCATGCTAGGATTAGCAGGAAAAAGCAAAAAATTTCAGAATTGCACCTTGCAATGCGGAGATATTACTGTTTGTGCATTTACAATATTCATTGATTTTTGCCATTGAAAAACATGTTTTTCATATACCAGAAATGTTTGAAGCTACTGACTGAATGAAAGGAGCTGGCATCTCACTCTCTTTGAATCTTCTTTATCATGCTAGGATTAACAGGAAAAAGCAAAAAATTTCAGAATTGCACCTTGCAATGTGGAGATATTACTGTTTGTGCATTTACAATATTCATTGATTTTTGCCATTGAAAAACGTTTTTCATATACCAGAAATGTTTGAAGCTACTGACTGAATGAAAGGAGCTGGCATCTCACTCTCTTTGAATCTTCTTTATCATGCTAGGATTAACAGGAAAAAGCTAAAAATTTCAGAATTGCACCGTGCAATGTGGAGATATTACTGTTTGTGCATTTACAATATTCATTGATTTTTGCCATTGAAAAACATGTTTTTCATATACCAGAAATGTTTGAAGCTACTGACTGAATGAAAGGAGCTGGCATCTCACTCTCTTTGAATCTTCTTTATCATGCTAGGATTAACAGGAAAAAGCTAAAAATTTCAGAATTGCACCGTGCAATGTGGAGATATTACTGTTTGTGCATTTACAATATTCATTGATTTTTGCCATTGAAAAACGTTTTTCATATACCAGAAATGTTTGAAGCTACTGACTGAATGAAAGGAGCTGGCATCTCACTCTCTTTGAATCTTCTTTATCATGCTAGGATTAGCAGGAAAAAGCAAAAAATTTCAGAATTGCACCTTGCAATGTGGAGATATTACTGTTTGTGCATTTACAATATTCATTGATTTTTGCCATTGAAAAACATGTTTTTCATATACCAGAAATGTTTGAAGCTACTGACTGAATGAAAGGAGCTGGCATCTCACTCTCTTTGAATCTTCTTTATCATGCTAGGATTAGCAGGAAAAAGCAAAAAATTTCAGAATTGCACCTTGCAATGCGGAGATATTACTGTTTGTGCATTTACAATATTCATTGATTTTTGCCATTGAAAAACATGTTTTTCATATACCAGAAATGTTTGAAGCTACTGACTGAATGAAAGGAGCTGGCATCTCACTCTCTTTGAATCTTCTTTATCATGCTAGGATTAACAGGAAAAAGCAAAAAATTTCAGAATTGCACCTTGCAATGTGGAGATATTACTGTTTGTGCATTTACAATATTCATTGATTTTTGCCATTGAAAAACGTTTTTCATATACCAGAAATGTTTGAAGCTACTGACTGAATGAAAGGAGCTGGCATCTCACTCTCTTTGAATCTTCTTTATCATGCTAGGATTAACAGGAAAAAGCTAAAAATTTCAGAATTGCACCGTGCAATGTGGAGATATTACTGTTTGTGCATTTACAATATTCATTGATTTTTGCCATTGAAAAACATGTTTTTCATATACCAGAAATGTTTGAAGCTACTGACTGAATGAAAGGAGCTGGCATCTCACTCTCTTTGAATCTTCTTTATCATGCTAGGATTAGCAGGAAAAAGCAAAAAATTTCAGAATTGCACCTTGCAATGTGGAGATATTACTGTTTGTGCATTTACAATATTCATTGATTTTTGCCATTGAAAAACATGTTTTTCATATACCAGAAATGTTTGAAGCTACTGACTGAATGAAAGGAGCTGGCATCTCACTCTCTTTGAATCTTCTTTATCATGCTAGGATTAACAGGAAAAAGCTAAAAATTTCAGAATTGCACCGTGCAATGTGGAGATATTACTGTTTGTGCATTTACAATATTCATTGATTTTTGCCATTGAAAAACGTTTTTCATATACCAGAAATGTTTGAAGCTACTGACTGAATGAAAGGAGCTGGCATCTCACTCTCTTTGAATCTTCTTTATCATGCTAGGATTAACAGGAAAAAGCTAAAAATTTCAGAATTGCACCGTGCAATGTGGAGATATTACTGTTTGTGCATTTACAATATTCATTGATTTTTGCCATTGAAAAACATGTTTTTCATATACCAGAAATGTTTGAAGCTACTGACTGAATGAAAGGAGCTGGCATCTCACTCTCTTTGAATCTTCTTTATCATGCTAGTATTAGCAGGAAAAAGCAAAAAATTTTAGAATTGCACCTTGCAATGCGGAGATATTACTGATTGTGCATTTACAATATTCATTGATTTTTGCCATTGAAAAACATGTTTTTCATATACCAGAAATGTTTGAAGCTACTGACTGAATGAAAGGAGCTGGCATCTCACTCTCTTTGAATCTTCTTTATCATGCTAGGATTAACAGGAAAAAGCAAAAAATTTCAGAATTGCACCTTGCAATGTGGAGATATTACTGTTTGTGCATTTACAATATTCATTGATTTTTGCCATTGAAAAACGTTTTTCATATACCAGAAATGTTTGAAGCTACTGACTGAATGAAAGGAGCTGGCATCTCACTCTCTTTGAATCTTCTTTATCATGCTAGGATTAACAGGAAAAAGCTAAAAATTTCAGAATTGCACCGTGCAATGTGGAGATATTACTGTTTGTGCATTTACAATATTCATTGATTTTTGCCATTGAAAAACATGTTTTTCATATACCAGAAATGTTTGAAGCTACTGACTGAATGAAAGGAGCTGGCATCTCACTCTCTTTGAATCTTCTTTATCATGCTAGGATTAGCAGGAAAAAGCAAAAAATTTCAGAATTGCACCTTGCAATGTGGAGATATTACTGTTTGTGCATTTACAATATTCATTGATTTTTGCCATTGAAAAACATGTTTTTCATATACCAGAAATGTTTGAAGCTACTGACTGAATGAAAGGAGCTGGCATCTCACTCTCTTTGAATCTTCTTTATCATGCTAGGATTAACAGGAAAAAGCTAAAAATTTCAGAATTGCACCGTGCAATGTGGAGATATTACTGTTTGTGCATTTACAATATTCATTGATTTTTGCCATTGAAAAACGTTTTTCATATACCAGAAATGTTTGAAGCTACTGACTGAATGAAAGGAGCTGGCATCTCACTCTCTTTGAATCTTCTTTATCATGCTAGGATTAGCAGGAAAAAGCAAAAAATTTCAGAATTGCACCTTGCAATGTGGAGATATTACTGTTTGTGCATTTACAATATTCATTGATTTTTGCCATTGAAAAACATGTTTTTCATATACCAGAAATGTTTGAAGCTACTGACTGAATGAAAGGAGCTGGCATCTCACTCTCTTTGAATCTTCTTTATCATGCTAGGATTAACAGGAAAAAGCAAAAAATTTCAGAATTGCACCTTGCAATGTGGAGATATTACTGTTTGTGCATTTACAATATTCATTGATTTTTGCCATTGAAAAACATGTTTTTCATATACCAGAAATGTTTGAAGCTACTGACTGAATGAAAGGAGCTGGCATCTCACTCTCTTTGAATCTTCTTTATCATGCTAGGATTAGCAGGAAAAAGCAAAAAATTTCAGAATTGCACCTTGCAATGCGGAGATATTACTGTTTGTGCATTTACAATATTCATTGATTTTTGCCATTGAAAAACGTTTTTCATATACCAGAAATGTTTGAAGCTACTGACTGAATGAAAGGAGCTGGCATCTCACTCTCTTTGAATCTTCTTTATCATGCTAGGATTAACAGGAAAAAGCTAAAAATTTCAGAATTGCACCGTGCAATGTGGAGATATTACTGTTTGTGCATTTACAATATTCATTGATTTTTGCCATTGAAAAACATGTTTTTCATATACCAGAAATGTTTGAAGCTACTGACTGAATGAAAGGAGCTGGCATCTCACTCTCTTTGAATCTTCTTTATCATGCTAGGATTAACAGGAAAAAGCAAAAAATTTCAGAATTGCACCGTGCAATGTGGAGATATTACTGTTTGTGCATTTACAATATTCATTGATTTTTGCCATTGAAAAACGTTTTTCATATACCAGAAATGTTTGAAGCTACTGACTGAATGAAAGGAGCTGGCATCTCACTCTCTTTGAATCTTCTTTATCATGCTAGGATTAGCAGGAAAAAGCAAAAAATTTCAGAATTGCACCTTGCAATGTGGAGATATTACTGTTTGTGCATTTACAATATTCATTGATTTTTGCCATTGAAAAACATGTTTTTCATATACCAGAAATGTTTGAAGCTACTGACTGAATGAAAGGAGCTGGCATCTCACTCTCTTTGAATCTTCTTTATCATGCTAGGATTAGCAGGAAAAAGCAAAAAATTTCAGAATTGCACCTTGCAATGCGGAGATATTACTGTTTGTGCATTTACAATATTCATTGATTTTTGCCATTGAAAAACGTTTTTCATATACCAGAAATGTTTGAAGCTACTGACTGAATGAAAGGAGCTGGCATCTCACTCTCTTTGAATCTTCTTTATCATGCTAGGATTAACAGGAAAAAGCAAAAAATTTCAGAATTGCACCTTGCAATGTGGAGATATTACTGTTTGTGCATTTACAATATTCATTGATTTTTGCCATTGAAAAACGTTTTTCATATACCAGAAATGTTTGAAGCTACTGACTGAATGAAAGGAGCTGGCATCTCACTCTCTTTGAATCTTCTTTATCATGCTAGGATTAACAGGAAAAAGCTAAAAATTTCAGAATTGCACCGTGCAATGTGGAGATATTACTGTTTGTGCATTTACAATATTCATTGATTTTTGCCATTGAAAAACATGTTTTTCATATACCAGAAATGTTTGAAGCTACTGACTGAATGAAAGGAGCTGGCATCTCACTCTCTTTGAATCTTCTTTATCATGCTAGGATTAGCAGGAAAAAGCAAAAAATTTCAGAATTGCACCTTGCAATGTGGAGATATTACTGTTTGTGCATTTACAATATTCATTGATTTTTGCCATTGAAAAACATGTTTTTCATATACCAGAAATGTTTGAAGCTACTGACTGAATGAAAGGAGCTGGCATCTCACTCTCTTTGAATCTTCTTTATCATGCTAGGATTAACAGGAAAAAGCTAAAAATTTCAGAATTGCACCGTGCAATGTGGAGATATTACTGTTTGTGCATTTACAATATTCATTGATTTTTGCCATTGAAAAACGTTTTTCATATACCAGAAATGTTTGAAGCTACTGACTGAATGAAAGGAGCTGGCATCTCACTCTCTTTGAATCTTCTTTATCATGCTAGGATTAGCAGGAAAAAGCAAAAAATTTCAGAATTGCACCTTGCAATGTGGAGATATTACTGTTTGTGCATTTACAATATTCATTGATTTTTGCCATTGAAAAACATGTTTTTCATATACCAGAAATGTTTGAAGCTACTGACTGAATGAAAGGAGCTGGCATCTCACTCTCTTTGAATCTTCTTTATCATGCTAGGATTAACAGGAAAAAGCAAAAAATTTCAGAATTGCACCTTGCAATGTGGAGATATTACTGTTTGTGCATTTACAATATTCATTGATTTTTGCCATTGAAAAACATGTTTTTCATATACCAGAAATGTTTGAAGCTACTGACTGAATGAAAGGAGCTGGCATCTCACTCTCTTTGAATCTTCTTTATCATGCTAGGATTAGCAGGAAAAAGCAAAAAATTTCAGAATTGCACCTTGCAATGCGGAGATATTACTGTTTGTGCATTTACAATATTCATTGATTTTTGCCATTGAAAAACGTTTTTCATATACCAGAAATGTTTGAAGCTACTGACTGAATGAAAGGAGCTGGCATCTCACTCTCTTTGAATCTTCTTTATCATGCTAGGATTAACAGGAAAAAGCTAAAAATTTCAGAATTGCACCGTGCAATGTGGAGATATTACTGTTTGTGCATTTACAATATTCATTGATTTTTGCCATTGAAAAACATGTTTTTCATATACCAGAAATGTTTGAAGCTACTGACTGAATGAAAGGAGCTGGCATCTCACTCTCTTTGAATCTTCTTTATCATGCTAGGATTAACAGGAAAAAGCAAAAAATTTCAGAATTGCACCGTGCAATGTGGAGATATTACTGTTTGTGCATTTACAATATTCATTGATTTTTGCCATTGAAAAACGTTTTTCATATACCAGAAATGTTTGAAGCTACTGACTGAATGAAAGGAGCTGGCATCTCACTCTCTTTGAATCTTCTTTATCATGCTAGGATTAGCAGGAAAAAGCAAAAAATTTCAGAATTGCACCTTGCAATGTGGAGATATTACTGTTTGTGCATTTACAATATTCATTGATTTTTGCCATTGAAAAACATGTTTTTCATATACCAGAAATGTTTGAAGCTACTGACTGAATGAAAGGAGCTGGCATCTCACTCTCTTTGAATCTTCTTTATCATGCTAGGATTAGCAGGAAAAAGCAAAAAATTTCAGAATTGCACCTTGCAATGCGGAGATATTACTGTTTGTGCATTTACAATATTCATTGATTTTTGCCATTGAAAAACGTTTTTCATATACCAGAAATGTTTGAAGCTACTGACTGAATGAAAGGAGCTGGCATCTCACTCTCTTTGAATCTTCTTTATCATGCTAGGATTAACAGGAAAAAGCAAAAAATTTCAGAATTGCACCTTGCAATGTGGAGATATTACTGTTTGTGCATTTACAATATTCATTGATTTTTGCCATTGAAAAACGTTTTTCATATACCAGAAATGTTTGAAGCTACTGACTGAATGAAAGGAGCTGGCATCTCACTCTCTTTGAATCTTCTTTATCATGCTAGGATTAACAGGAAAAAGCTAAAAATTTCAGAATTGCACCGTGCAATGTGGAGATATTACTGTTTGTGCATTTACAATATTCATTGATTTTTGCCATTGAAAAACATGTTTTTCATATACCAGAAATGTTTGAAGCTACTGACTGAATGAAAGGAGCTGGCATCTCACTCTCTTTGAATCTTCTTTATCATGCTAGGATTAGCAGGAAAAAGCAAAAAATTTCAGAATTGCACCTTGCAATGTGGAGATATTACTGTTTGTGCATTTACAATATTCATTGATTTTTGCCATTGAAAAACATGTTTTTCATATACCAGAAATGTTTGAAGCTACTGACTGAATGAAAGGAGCTGGCATCTCACTCTCTTTGAATCTTCTTTATCATGCTAGGATTAACAGGAAAAAGCTAAAAATTTCAGAATTGCACCGTGCAATGTGGAGATATTACTGTTTGTGCATTTACAATATTCATTGATTTTTGCCATTGAAAAACATGTTTTTCATATACCAGAAATGTTTGAAGCTACTGACTGAATGAAAGGAGCTGGCATCTCACTCTCTTTGAATATTCTTTATCATGCTAGGATTAGCAGGAAAAAGCAAAAAATTTCAGAATTGCACCTTGCAATGTGGAGATATTGTTTGTGCATTTACAATATTCATTGATTTTTGCCATTGAAAAACATGTTTTTCATATACCAGAAATGTTTGAAGCTACTGACTGAATGAAAGGAGCTGGCATCTCACTCTCTTTGAATCTTCTTTATCATGCTAGGATTAACAGGAAAAAGCAAAAAATTTCAGAATTGCACCTTGCAATGTGGAGATATTACTGTTTGTGCATTTACAATATTCATTGATTTTTGCCATTGAAAAACGTTTTTCATATACCAGAAATGTTTGAAGCTACTGACTGAATGAAAGGAGCTGGCATCTCACTCTCTTTGAATCTTCTTTATCATGCTAGGATTAACAGGAAAAAGCTAAAAATTTCAGAATTGCACCGTGCAATGTGGAGATATTACTGTTTGTGCATTTACAATATTCATTGATTTTTGCCATTGAAAAACATGTTTTTCATATACCAGAAATGTTTGAAGCTACTGACTGAATGAAAGGAGCTGGCATCTCACTCTCTTTGAATATTCTTTATCATGCTAGGATTAGCAGGAAAAAGCAAAAAATTTCAGAATTGCACCTTGCAATGTGGAGATATTGTTTGTGCATTTACAATATTCATTGATTTTTGCCATTGAAAAACATGTTTTTCATATACCAGAAATGTTTGAAGCTACTGACTGAATGAAAGGAGCTGGCATCTCACTCTCTTTGAATCTTCTTTATCATGCTAGGATTAACAGGAAAAAGCTAAAAATTTCAGAATTGCACCGTGCAATGTGGAGATATTACTGTTTGTGCATTTACAATATTCATTGATTTTTGCCATTGAAAAACGTTTTTCATATACCAGAAATGTTTGAAGCTACTGACTGAATGAAAGGAGCTGGCATCTCACTCTCTTTGAATCTTCTTTATCATGCTAGGATTAGCAGGAAAAAGCAAAAAATTTCAGAATTGCACCTTGCAATGTGGAGATATTACTGTTTGTGCATTTACAATATTCATTGATTTTTGCCATTGAAAAACATGTTTTTCATATACCAGAAATGTTTGAAGCTACTGACTGAATGAAAGGAGCTGGCATCTCACTCTCTTTGAATCTTCTTTATCATGCTAGGATTAGCAGGAAAAAGCAAAAAATTTCAGAATTGCACCTTGCAATGCGGAGATATTACTGTTTGTGCATTTACAATATTCATTGATTTTTGCCATTGAAAAACGTTTTTCATATACCAGAAATGTTTGAAGCTACTGACTGAATGAAAGGAGCTGGCATCTCACTCTCTTTGAATCTTCTTTATCATGCTAGGATTAACAGGAAAAAGCTAAAAATTTCAGAATTGCACCGTGCAATGTGGAGATATTACTGTTTGTGCATTTACAATATTCATTGATTTTTGCCATTGAAAAACGTTTTTCATATACCAGAAATGTTTGAAGCTACTGACTGAATGAAAGGAGCTGGCATCTCACTCTCTTTGAATCTTCTTTATCATGCTAGGATTAGCAGGAAAAAGCAAAAAATTTCAGAATTGCACCTTGCAATGTGGAGATATTACTGTTTGTGCATTTACAATATTCATTGATTTTTGCCATTGAAAAACATGTTTTTCATATACCAGAAATGTTTGAAGCTACTGACTGAATGAAAGGAGCTGGCATCTCACTCTCTTTGAATCTTCTTTATCATGCTAGGATTAGCAGGAAAAAGCAAAAAATTTCAGAATTGCACCTTGCAATGCGGAGATATTACTGTTTGTGCATTTACAATATTCATTGATTTTTGCCATTGAAAAACGTTTTTCATATACCAGAAATGTTTGAAGCTACTGACTGAATGAAAGGAGCTGGCATCTCACTCTCTTTGAATCTTCTTTATCATGCTAGGATTAACAGGAAAAAGCAAAAAATTTCAGAATTGCACCTTGCAATGTGGAGATATTACTGTTTGTGCATTTACAATATTCATTGATTTTTGCCATTGAAAAACGTTTTTCATATACCAGAAATGTTTGAAGCTACTGACTGAATGAAAGGAGCTGGCATCTCACTCTCTTTGAATCTTCTTTATCATGCTAGGATTAACAGGAAAAAGCTAAAAATTTCAGAATTGCACCGTGCAATGTGGAGATATTACTGTTTGTGCATTTACAATATTCATTGATTTTTGCCATTGAAAAACATGTTTTTCATATACCAGAAATGTTTGAAGCTACTGACTGAATGAAAGGAGCTGGCATCTCACTCTCTTTGAATCTTCTTTATCATGCTAGGATTAGCAGGAAAAAGCAAAAAATTTCAGAATTGCACCTTGCAATGTGGAGATATTACTGTTTGTGCATTTACAATATTCATTGATTTTTGCCATTGAAAAACATGTTTTTCATATACCAGAAATGTTTGAAGCTACTGACTGAATGAAAGGAGCTGGCATCTCACTCTCTTTGAATCTTCTTTATCATGCTAGGATTAACAGGAAAAAGCTAAAAATTTCAGAATTGCACCGTGCAATGTGGAGATATTACTGTTTGTGCATTTACAATATTCATTGATTTTTGCCATTGAAAAACATGTTTTTCATATACCAGAAATGTTTGAAGCTACTGACTGAATGAAAGGAGCTGGCATCTCACTCTCTTTGAATATTCTTTATCATGCTAGGATTAGCAGGAAAAAGCAAAAAATTTCAGAATTGCACCTTGCAATGTGGAGATATTGTTTGTGCATTTACAATATTCATTGATTTTTGCCATTGAAAAACATGTTTTTCATATACCAGAAATGTTTGAAGCTACTGACTGAATGAAAGGAGCTGGCATCTCACTCTCTTTGAATCTTCTTTATCATGCTAGGATTAACAGGAAAAAGCAAAAAATTTCAGAATTGCACCTTGCAATGTGGAGATATTACTGTTTGTGCATTTACAATATTCATTGATTTTTGCCATTGAAAAACGTTTTTCATATACCAGAAATGTTTGAAGCTACTGACTGAATGAAAGGAGCTGGCATCTCACTCTCTTTGAATCTTCTTTATCATGCTAGGATTAACAGGAAAAAGCTAAAAATTTCAGAATTGCACCGTGCAATGTGGAGATATTACTGTTTGTGCATTTACAATATTCATTGATTTTTGCCATTGAAAAACATGTTTTTCATATACCAGAAATGTTTGAAGCTACTGACTGAATGAAAGGAGCTGGCATCTCACTCTCTTTGAATCTTCTTTATCATGCTAGGATTAACAGGAAAAAGCAAAAAATTTCAGAATTGCACCGTGCAATGTGGAGATATTACTGTTTGTGCATTTACAATATTCATTGATTTTTGCCATTGAAAAACGTTTTTCATATACCAGAAATGTTTGAAGCTACTGACTGAATGAAAGGAGCTGGCATCTCACTCTCTTTGAATCTTCTTTATCATGCTAGGATTAGCAGGAAAAAGCAAAAAATTTCAGAATTGCACCTTGCAATGTGGAGATATTACTGTTTGTGCATTTACAATATTCATTGATTTTTGCCATTGAAAAACATGTTTTTCATATACCAGAAATGTTTGAAGCTACTGACTGAATGAAAGGAGCTGGCATCTCACTCTCTTTGAATCTTCTTTATCATGCTAGGATTAGCAGGAAAAAGCAAAAAATTTCAGAATTGCACCTTGCAATGCGGAGATATTACTGTTTGTGCATTTACAATATTCATTGATTTTTGCCATTGAAAAACGTTTTTCATATACCAGAAATGTTTGAAGCTACTGACTGAATGAAAGGAGCTGGCATCTCACTCTCTTTGAATCTTCTTTATCATGCTAGGATTAACAGGAAAAAGCAAAAAATTTCAGAATTGCACCTTGCAATGTGGAGATATTACTGTTTGTGCATTTACAATATTCATTGATTTTTGCCATTGAAAAACGTTTTTCATATACCAGAAATGTTTGAAGCTACTGACTGAATGAAAGGAGCTGGCATCTCACTCTCTTTGAATCTTCTTTATCATGCTAGGATTAACAGGAAAAAGCTAAAAATTTCAGAATTGCACCGTGCAATGTGGAGATATTACTGTTTGTGCATTTACAATATTCATTGATTTTTGCCATTGAAAAACATGTTTTTCATATACCAGAAATGTTTGAAGCTACTGACTGAATGAAAGGAGCTGGCATCTCACTCTCTTTGAATCTTCTTTATCATGCTAGGATTAGCAGGAAAAAGCAAAAAATTTCAGAATTGCACCTTGCAATGTGGAGATATTACTGTTTGTGCATTTACAATATTCATTGATTTTTGCCATTGAAAAACATGTTTTTCATATACCAGAAATGTTTGAAGCTACTGACTGAATGAAAGGAGCTGGCATCTCACTCTCTTTGAATCTTCTTTATCATGCTAGGATTAACAGGAAAAAGCTAAAAATTTCAGAATTGCACCGTGCAATGTGGAGATATTACTGTTTGTGCATTTACAATATTCATTGATTTTTGCCATTGAAAAACATGTTTTTCATATACCAGAAATGTTTGAAGCTACTGACTGAATGAAAGGAGCTGGCATCTCACTCTCTTTGAATATTCTTTATCATGCTAGGATTAGCAGGAAAAAGCAAAAAATTTCAGAATTGCACCTTGCAATGTGGAGATATTGTTTGTGCATTTACAATATTCATTGATTTTTGCCATTGAAAAACATGTTTTTCATATACCAGAAATGTTTGAAGCTACTGACTGAATGAAAGGAGCTGGCATCTCACTCTCTTTGAATCTTCTTTATCATGCTAGGATTAACAGGAAAAAGCAAAAAATTTCAGAATTGCACCTTGCAATGTGGAGATATTACTGTTTGTGCATTTACAATATTCATTGATTTTTGCCATTGAAAAACGTTTTTCATATACCAGAAATGTTTGAAGCTACTGACTGAATGAAAGGAGCTGGCATCTCACTCTCTTTGAATCTTCTTTATCATGCTAGGATTAACAGGAAAAAGCTAAAAATTTCAGAATTGCACCGTGCAATGTGGAGATATTACTGTTTGTGCATTTACAATATTCATTGATTTTTGCCATTGAAAAACATGTTTTTCATATACCAGAAATGTTTGAAGCTACTGACTGAATGAAAGGAGCTGGCATCTCACTCTCTTTGAATATTCTTTATCATGCTAGGATTAGCAGGAAAAAGCAAAAAATTTCAGAATTGCACCTTGCAATGTGGAGATATTGTTTGTGCATTTACAATATTCATTGATTTTTGCCATTGAAAAACATGTTTTTCATATACCAGAAATGTTTGAAGCTACTGACTGAATGAAAGGAGCTGGCATCTCACTCTCTTTGAATCTTCTTTATCATGCTAGGATTAACAGGAAAAAGCTAAAAATTTCAGAATTGCACCGTGCAATGTGGAGATATTACTGTTTGTGCATTTACAATATTCATTGATTTTTGCCATTGAAAAACGTTTTTCATATACCAGAAATGTTTGAAGCTACTGACTGAATGAAAGGAGCTGGCATCTCAATCTCTTTGAATCTTCTTTATCATGCTAGGATTAGCAGGAAAAAGCAAAAAATTTCAGAATTGCACCTTGCAATGTGGAGATATTACTGTTTGTGCATTTACAATATTCATTGATTTTTGCCATTGAAAAACATGTTTTTCATATACCAGAAATGTTTGAAGCTACTGACTGAATGAAAGGAGCTGGCATCTCACTCTCTTTGAATCTTCTTTATCATGCTAGGATTAGCAGGAAAAAGCAAAAAATTTCAGAATTGCACCTTGCAATGCGGAGATATTACTGTTTGTGCATTTACAATATTCATTGATTTTTGCCATTGAAAAACGTTTTTCATATACCAGAAATGTTTGAAGCTACTGACTGAATGAAAGGAGCTGGCATCTCACTCTCTTTGAATCTTCTTTATCATGCTAGGATTAACAGGAAAAAGCTAAAAATTTCAGAATTGCACCGTGCAATGTGGAGATATTACTGTTTGTGCATTTACAATATTCATTGATTTTTGCCATTGAAAAACGTTTTTCATATACCAGAAATGTTTGAAGCTACTGACTGAATGAAAGGAGCTGGCATCTCACTCTCTTTGAATCTTCTTTATCATGCTAGGATTAGCAGGAAAAAGCAAAAAATTTCAGAATTGCACCTTGCAATGTGGAGATATTACTGTTTGTGCATTTACAATATTCATTGATTTTTGCCATTGAAAAACATGTTTTTCATATACCAGAAATGTTTGAAGCTACTGACTGAATGAAAGGAGCTGGCATCTCACTCTCTTTGAATCTTCTTTATCATGCTAGGATTAGCAGGAAAAAGCAAAAAATTTCAGAATTGCACCTTGCAATGCGGAGATATTACTGTTTGTGCATTTACAATATTCATTGATTTTTGCCATTGAAAAACGTTTTTCATATACCAGAAATGTTTGAAGCTACTGACTGAATGAAAGGAGCTGGCATCTCACTCTCTTTGAATCTTCTTTATCATGCTAGGATTAACAGGAAAAAGCAAAAAATTTCAGAATTGCACCTTGCAATGTGGAGATATTACTGTTTGTGCATTTACAATATTCATTGATTTTTGCCATTGAAAAACGTTTTTCATATACCAGAAATGTTTGAAGCTACTGACTGAATGAAAGGAGCTGGCATCTCACTCTCTTTGAATCTTCTTTATCATGCTAGGATTAACAGGAAAAAGCTAAAAATTTCAGAATTGCACCGTGCAATGTGGAGATATTACTGTTTGTGCATTTACAATATTCATTGATTTTTGCCATTGAAAAACATGTTTTTCATATACCAGAAATGTTTGAAGCTACTGACTGAATGAAAGGAGCTGGCATCTCACTCTCTTTGAATCTTCTTTATCATGCTAGGATTAGCAGGAAAAAGCAAAAAATTTCAGAATTGCACCTTGCAATGTGGAGATATTACTGTTTGTGCATTTACAATATTCATTGATTTTTGCCATTGAAAAACATGTTTTTCATATACCAGAAATGTTTGAAGCTACTGACTGAATGAAAGGAGCTGGCATCTCACTCTCTTTGAATCTTCTTTATCATGCTAGGATTAACAGGAAAAAGCTAAAAATTTCAGAATTGCACCGTGCAATGTGGAGATATTACTGTTTGTGCATTTACAATATTCATTGATTTTTGCCATTGAAAAACATGTTTTTCATATACCAGAAATGTTTGAAGCTACTGACTGAATGAAAGGAGCTGGCATCTCACTCTCTTTGAATATTCTTTATCATGCTAGGATTAGCAGGAAAAAGCAAAAAATTTCAGAATTGCACCTTGCAATGTGGAGATATTGTTTGTGCATTTACAATATTCATTGATTTTTGCCATTGAAAAACATGTTTTTCATATACCAGAAATGTTTGAAGCTACTGACTGAATGAAAGGAGCTGGCATCTCACTCTCTTTGAATCTTCTTTATAATGCTAGGATTAACAGGAAAAAGCAAAAAATTTCAGAATTGCACCTTGCAATGTGGAGATATTACTGTTTGTGCATTTACAATATTCATTGATTTTTGCCATTGAAAAACGTTTTTCATATACCAGAAATGTTTGAAGCTACTGACTGAATGAAAGGAGCTGGCATCTCACTCTCTTTGAATCTTCTTTATCATGCTAGGATTAACAGGAAAAAGCTAAAAATTTCAGAATTGCACCGTGCAATGTGGAGATATTACTGTTTGTGCATTTACAATATTCATTGATTTTTGCCATTGAAAAACATGTTTTTCATATACCAGAAATGTTTGAAGCTACTGACTGAATGAAAGGAGCTGGCATCTCACTCTCTTTGAATATTCTTTATCATGCTAGGATTAGCAGGAAAAAGCAAAAAATTTCAGAATTGCACCTTGCAATGTGGAGATATTGTTTGTGCATTTACAATATTCATTGATTTTTGCCATTGAAAAACATGTTTTTCATATACCAGAAATGTTTGAAGCTACTGACTGAATGAAAGGAGCTGGCATCTCACTCTCTTTGAATCTTCTTTATCATGCTAGGATTAGCAGGAAAAAGCAAAAAATTTCAGAATTGCACCTTGCAATGTGGAGATATTACTGTTTGTGCATTTACAATATTCATTGATTTTTGCCATTGAAAAACATGTTTTTCATATACCAGAAATGTTTGAAGCTACTGACTGAATGAAAGGAGCTGGCATCTCACTCTCTTTGAATCTTCTTTATCATGCTAGGATTAGCAGGAAAAAGCAAAAAATTTCAGAATTGCACCTTGCAATGCGGAGATATTACTGTTTGTGCATTTACAATATTCATTGATTTTTGCCATTGAAAAACGTTTTTCATATACCAGAAATGTTTGAAGCTACTGACTGAATGAAAGGAGCTGGCATCTCACTCTCTTTGAATCTTCTTTATCATGCTAGGATTAACAGGAAAAAGCAAAAAATTTCAGAATTGCACCTTGCAATGTGGAGATATTACTGTTTGTGCATTTACAATATTCATTGATTTTTGCCATTGAAAAACGTTTTTCATATACCAGAAATGTTTGAAGCTACTGACTGAATGAAAGGAGCTGGCATCTCACTCTCTTTGAATCTTCTTTATCATGCTAGGATTAACAGGAAAAAGCTAAAAATTTCAGAATTGCACCGTGCAATGTGGAGATATTACTGTTTGTGCATTTACAATATTCATTGATTTTTGCCATTGAAAAACATGTTTTTCATATACCAGAAATGTTTGAAGCTACTGACTGAATGAAAGGAGCTGGCATCTCACTCTCTTTGAATCTTCTTTATCATGCTAGGATTAGCAGGAAAAAGCAAAAAATTTCAGAATTGCACCTTGCAATGTGGAGATATTACTGTTTGTGCATTTACAATATTCATTGATTTTTGCCATTGAAAAACATGTTTTTCATATACCAGAAATGTTTGAAGCTACTGACTGAATGAAAGGAGCTGGCATCTCACTCTCTTTGAATCTTCTTTATCATGCTAGGATTAACAGGAAAAAGCTAAAAATTTCAGAATTGCACCGTGCAATGTGGAGATATTACTGTTTGTGCATTTACAATATTCATTGATTTTTGCCATTGAAAAACGTTTTTCATATACCAGAAATGTTTGAAGCTACTGACTGAATGAAAGGAGCTGGCATCTCACTCTCTTTGAATCTTCTTTATCATGCTAGGATTAACAGGAAAAAGCTAAAAATTTCAGAATTGCACCGTGCAATGTGGAGATATTACTGTTTGTGCATTTACAATATTCATTGATTTTTGCCATTGAAAAACATGTTTTTCATATACCAGAAATGTTTGAAGCTACTGACTGAATGAAAGGAGCTGGCATCTCACTCTCTTTGAATCTTCTTTATCATGCTAGGATTAGCAGGAAAAAGCAAAAAATTTTAGAATTGCACCTTGCAATGCGGAGATATTACTGATTGTGCATTTACAATATTCATTGATTTTTGCCATTGAAAAACATGTTTTTCATATACCAGAAATGTTTGAAGCTACTGACTGAATGAAAGGAGCTGGCATCTCACTCTCTTTGAATCTTCTTTATCATGCTAGGATTAACAGGAAAAAGCAAAAAATTTCAGAATTGCACCTTGCAATGTGGAGATATTACTGTTTGTGCATTTACAATATTCATTGATTTTTGCCATTGAAAAACGTTTTTCATATACCAGAAATGTTTGAAGCTACTGACTGAATGAAAGGAGCTGGCATCTCACTCTCTTTGAATCTTCTTTATCATGCTAGGATTAACAGGAAAAAGCTAAAAATTTCAGAATTGCACCGTGCAATGTGGAGATATTACTGTTTGTGCATTTACAATATTCATTGATTTTTGCCATTGAAAAACATGTTTTTCATATACCAGAAATGTTTGAAGCTACTGACTGAATGAAAGGAGCTGGCATCTCACTCTCTTTGAATCTTCTTTATCATGCTAGGATTAGCAGGAAAAAGCAAAAAATTTCAGAATTGCACCTTGCAATGTGGAGATATTACTGTTTGTGCATTTACAATATTCATTGATTTTTGCCATTGAAAAACATGTTTTTCATATACCAGAAATGTTTGAAGCTACTGACTGAATGAAAGGAGCTGGCATCTCACTCTCTTTGAATCTTCTTTATCATGCTAGGATTAGCAGGAAAAAGCAAAAAATTTCAGAATTGCACCTTGCAATGCGGAGATATTACTGTTTGTGCATTTACAATATTCATTGATTTTTGCCATTGAAAAACATGTTTTTCATATACCAGAAATGTTTGAAGCTACTGACTGAATGAAAGGAGCTGGCATCTCACTCTCTTTGAATCTTCTTTATCATGCTAGGATTAACAGGAAAAAGCAAAAAATTTCAGAATTGCACCTTGCAATGTGGAGATATTACTGTTTGTGCATTTACAATATTCATTGATTTTTGCCATTGAAAAACGTTTTTCATATACCAGAAATGTTTGAAGCTACTGACTGAATGAAAGGAGCTGGCATCTCACTCTCTTTGAATCTTCTTTATCATGCTAGGATTAACAGGAAAAAGCTAAAAATTTCAGAATTGCACCGTGCAATGTGGAGATATTACTGTTTGTGCATTTACAATATTCATTGATTTTTGCCATTGAAAAACGTTTTTCATATACCAGAAATGTTTGAAGCTACTGACTGAATGAAAGGAGCTGGCATCTCACTCTCTTTGAATCTTCTTTATCATGCTAGGATTAGCAGGAAAAAGCAAAAAATTTCAGAATTGCACCTTGCAATGTGGAGATATTACTGTTTGTGCATTTACAATATTCATTGATTTTTGCCATTGAAAAACATGTTTTTCATATACCAGAAATGTTTGAAGCTACTGACTGAATGAAAGGAGCTGGCATCTCACTCTCTTTGAATCTTCTTTATCATGCTAGGATTAGCAGGAAAAAGCAAAAAATTTCAGAATTGCACCTTGCAATGCGGAGATATTACTGTTTGTGCATTTACAATATTCATTGATTTTTGCCATTGAAAAACGTTTTTCATATACCAGAAATGTTTGAAGCTACTGACTGAATGAAAGGAGCTGGCATCTCACTCTCTTTGAATCTTCTTTATCATGCTAGGATTAACAGGAAAAAGCAAAAAATTTCAGAATTGCACCTTGCAATGTGGAGATATTACTGTTTGTGCATTTACAATATTCATTGATTTTTGCCATTGAAAAACGTTTTTCATATACCAGAAATGTTTGAAGCTACTGACTGAATGAAAGGAGCTGGCATCTCACTCTCTTTGAATCTTCTTTATCATGCTAGGATTAACAGGAAAAAGCTAAAAATTTCAGAATTGCACCGTGCAATGTGGAGATATTACTGTTTGTGCATTTACAATATTCATTGATTTTTGCCATTGAAAAACATGTTTTTCATATACCAGAAATGTTTGAAGCTACTGACTGAATGAAAGGAGCTGGCATCTCACTCTCTTTGAATCTTCTTTATCATGCTAGGATTAGCAGGAAAAAGCAAAAAATTTCAGAATTGCACCTTGCAATGTGGAGATATTACTGTTTGTGCATTTACAATATTCATTGATTTTTGCCATTGAAAAACATGTTTTTCATATACCAGAAATGTTTGAAGCTACTGACTGAATGAAAGGAGCTGGCATCTCACTCTCTTTGAATCTTCTTTATCATGCTAGGATTAACAGGAAAAAGCTAAAAATTTCAGAATTGCACCGTGCAATGTGGAGATATTACTGTTTGTGCATTTACAATATTCATTGATTTTTGCCATTGAAAAACGTTTTTCATATACCAGAAATGTTTGAAGCTACTGACTGAATGAAAGGAGCTGGCATCTCACTCTCTTTGAATCTTCTTTATCATGCTAGGATTAACAGGAAAAAGCTAAAAATTTCAGAATTGCACCGTGCAATGTGGAGATATTACTGTTTGTGCATTTACAATATTCATTGATTTTTGCCATTGAAAAACATGTTTTTCATATACCAGAAATGTTTGAAGCTACTGACTGAATGAAAGGAGCTGGCATCTCACTCTCTTTGAATCTTCTTTATCATGCTAGGATTAGCAGGAAAAAGCAAAAAATTTTAGAATTGCACCTTGCAATGCGGAGATATTACTGATTGTGCATTTACAATATTCATTGATTTTTGCCATTGAAAAACATGTTTTTCATATACCAGAAATGTTTGAAGCTACTGACTGAATGAAAGGAGCTGGCATCTCACTCTCTTTGAATCTTCTTTATCATGCTAGGATTAACAGGAAAAAGCAAAAAATTTCAGAATTGCACCTTGCAATGTGGAGATATTACTGTTTGTGCATTTACAATATTCATTGATTTTTGCCATTGAAAAACGTTTTTCATATACCAGAAATGTTTGAAGCTACTGACTGAATGAAAGGAGCTGGCATCTCACTCTCTTTGAATCTTCTTTATCATGCTAGGATTAACAGGAAAAAGCTAAAAATTTCAGAATTGCACCGTGCAATGTGGAGATATTACTGTTTGTGCATTTACAATATTCATTGATTTTTGCCATTGAAAAACATGTTTTTCATATACCAGAAATGTTTGAAGCTACTGACTGAATGAAAGGAGCTGGCATCTCACTCTCTTTGAATCTTCTTTTATCATGCTAGGATTAGCAGGAAAAAGCAAAAAATTTCAGAATTGCACCTTGCAATGTGGAGATATTACTGTTTGTGCATTTACAATATTCATTGATTTTTGCCATTGAAAAACATGTTTTTCATATACCAGAAATGTTTGAAGCTACTGACTGAATGAAAGGAGCTGGCATCTCACTCTCTTTGAATCTTCTTTATCATGCTAGGATTAGCAGGAAAAAGCAAAAAATTTCAGAATTGCACCTTGCAATGCGGAGATATTACTGTTTGTGCATTTACAATATTCATTGATTTTTGCCATTGAAAAACATGTTTTTCATATACCAGAAATGTTTGAAGCTACTGACTGAATGAAAGGAGCTGGCATCTCACTCTCTTTGAATCTTCTTTATCATGCTAGGATTAACAGGAAAAAGCAAAAAATTTCAGAATTGCACCTTGCAATGTGGAGATATTACTGTTTGTGCATTTACAATATTCATTGATTTTTGCCATTGAAAAACGTTTTTCATATACCAGAAATGTTTGAAGCTACTGACTGAATGAAAGGAGCTGGCATCTCACTCTCTTTGAATCTTCTTTATCATGCTAGGATTAACAGGAAAAAGCTAAAAATTTCAGAATTGCACCGTGCAATGTGGAGATATTACTGTTTGTGCATTTACAATATTCATTGATTTTTGCCATTGAAAAACGTTTTTCATATACCAGAAATGTTTGAAGCTACTGACTGAATGAAAGGAGCTGGCATCTCACTCTCTTTGAATCTTCTTTATCATGCTAGGATTAGCAGGAAAAAGCAAAAAATTTCAGAATTGCACCTTGCAATGTGGAGATATTACTGTTTGTGCATTTACAATATTCATTGATTTTTGCCATTGAAAAACATGTTTTTCATATACCAGAAATGTTTGAAGCTACTGACTGAATGAAAGGAGCTGGCATCTCACTCTCTTTGAATCTTCTTTATCATGCTAGGATTAGCAGGAAAAAGCAAAAAATTTCAGAATTGCACCTTGCAATGCGGAGATATTACTGTTTGTGCATTTACAATATTCATTGATTTTTGCCATTGAAAAACGTTTTTCATATACCAGAAATGTTTGAAGCTACTGACTGAATGAAAGGAGCTGGCATCTCACTCTCTTTGAATCTTCTTTATCATGCTAGGATTAACAGGAAAAAGCAAAAAATTTCAGAATTGCACCTTGCAATGTGGAGATATTACTGTTTGTGCATTTACAATATTCATTGATTTTTGCCATTGAAAAACGTTTTTCATATACCAGAAATGTTTGAAGCTACTGACTGAATGAAAGGAGCTGGCATCTCACTCTCTTTGAATCTTCTTTATCATGCTAGGATTAACAGGAAAAAGCTAAAAATTTCAGAATTGCACCGTGCAATGTGGAGATATTACTGTTTGTGCATTTACAATATTCATTGATTTTTGCCATTGAAAAACATGTTTTTCATATACCAGAAATGTTTGAAGCTACTGACTGAATGAAAGGAGCTGGCATCTCACTCTCTTTGAATCTTCTTTATCATGCTAGGATTAGCAGGAAAAAGCAAAAAATTTCAGAATTGCACCTTGCAATGTGGAGATATTACTGTTTGTGCATTTACAATATTCATTGATTTTTGCCATTGAAAAACATGTTTTTCATATACCAGAAATGTTTGAAGCTACTGACTGAATGAAAGGAGCTGGCATCTCACTCTCTTTGAATCTTCTTTATCATGCTAGGATTAACAGGAAAAAGCTAAAAATTTCAGAATTGCACCGTGCAATGTGGAGATATTACTGTTTGTGCATTTACAATATTCATTGATTTTTGCCATTGAAAAACGTTTTTCATATACCAGAAATGTTTGAAGCTACTGACTGAATGAAAGGAGCTGGCATCTCACTCTCTTTGAATCTTCTTTATCATGCTAGGATTAACAGGAAAAAGCTAAAAATTTCAGAATTGCACCGTGCAATGTGGAGATATTACTGTTTGTGCATTTACAATATTCATTGATTTTTGCCATTGAAAAACATGTTTTTCATATACCAGAAATGTTTGAAGCTACTGACTGAATGAAAGGAGCTGGCATCTCACTCTCTTTGAATCTTCTTTATCATGCTAGGATTAGCAGGAAAAAGCAAAAAATTTTAGAATTGCACCTTGCAATGCGGAGATATTACTGATTGTGCATTTACAATATTCATTGATTTTTGCCATTGAAAAACATGTTTTTCATATACCAGAAATGTTTGAAGCTACTGACTGAATGAAAGGAGCTGGCATCTCACTCTCTTTGAATCTTCTTTATCATGCTAGGATTAACAGGAAAAAGCAAAAAATTTCAGAATTGCACCTTGCAATGTGGAGATATTACTGTTTGTGCATTTACAATATTCATTGATTTTTGCCGTTGAAAAACGTTTTTCATATACCAGAAATGTTTGAAGCTACTGACTGAATGAAAGGAGCTGGCATCTCACTCTCTTTGAATCTTCTTTATCATGCTAGGATTAACAGGAAAAAGCTAAAAATTTCAGAATTGCACCGTGCAATGTGGAGATATTACTGTTTGTGCATTTACAATATTCATTGATTTTTGCCATTGAAAAACATGTTTTTCATATACCAGAAATGTTTGAAGCTACTGACTGAATGAAAGGAGCTGGCATCTCACTCTCTTTGAATCTTCTTTATCATGCTAGGATTAGCAGGAAAAAGCAAAAAATTTCAGAATTGCACCTTGCAATGTGGAGATATTACTGTTTGTGCATTTACAATATTCATTGATTTTTGCCATTGAAAAACATGTTTTTCATATACCAGAAATGTTTGAAGCTACTGACTGAATGAAAGGAGCTGGCATCTCACTCTCTTTGAATCTTCTTTATCATGCTAGGATTAGCAGGAAAAAGCAAAAAATTTCAGAATTGCACCTTGCAATGCGGAGATATTACTGTTTGTGCATTTACAATATTCATTGATTTTTGCCATTGAAAAACATGTTTTTCATATACCAGAAATGTTTGAAGCTACTGACTGAATGAAAGGAGCTGGCATCTCACTCTCTTTGAATCTTCTTTATCATGCTAGGATTAACAGGAAAAAGCAAAAAATTTCAGAATTGCACCTTGCAATGTGGAGATATTACTGTTTGTGCATTTACAATATTCATTGATTTTTGCCATTGAAAAACGTTTTTCATATACCAGAAATGTTTGAAGCTACTGACTGAATGAAAGGAGCTGGCATCTCACTCTCTTTGAATCTTCTTTATCATGCTAGGATTAACAGGAAAAAGCTAAAAATTTCAGAATTGCACCGTGCAATGTGGAGATATTACTGTTTGTGCATTTACAATATTCATTGATTTTTGCCATTGAAAAACATGTTTTTCATATACCAGAAATGTTTGAAGCTACTGACTGAATGAAAGGAGCTGGCATCTCACTCTCTTTGAATCTTCTTTATCATGCTAGGATTAACAGGAAAAAGCTAAAAATTTCAGAATTGCACCGTGCAATGTGGAGATATTACTGTTTGTGCATTTACAATATTCATTGATTTTTGCCATTGAAAAACATGTTTTTCATATACCAGAAATGTTTGAAGCTACTGACTGAATGAAAGGAGCTGGCATCTCACTCTCTTTGAATCTTCTTTATCATGCTAGGATTAGCAGGAAAAAGCAAAAAATTTTAGAATTGCACCTTGCAATGCGGAGATATTACTGTTTGTGCATTTACAATATTCATTGATTTTTGCCATTGAAAAACATGTTTTTCATATACCAGAAATGTTTGAAGCTACTGACTGAATGAAAGGAGCTGGCATCTCACTCTCTTTGAATCTTCTTTATCATGCTAGGATTAACAGGAAAAAGCAAAAAATTTCAGAATTGCACCTTGCAATGTGGAGATATTACTGTTTGTGCATTTACAATATTCATTGATTTTTGCCATTGAAAAACGTTTTTCATATACCAGAAATGTTTGAAGCTACTGACTGAATGAAAGGAGCTGGCATCTCACTCTCTTTGAATCTTCTTTATCATGCTAGGATTAACAGGAAAAAGCTAAAAATTTCAGAATTGCACCGTGCAATGTGGAGATATTACTGTTTGTGCATTTACAATATTCATTGATTTTTGCCATTGAAAAACATGTTTTTCATATACCAGAAATGTTTGAAGCTACTGACTGAATGAAAGGAGCTGGCATCTCACTCTCTTTGAATCTTCTTTATCATGCTAGGATTAGCAGGAAAAAGCAAAAAATTTCAGAATTGCACCTTGCAATGTGGAGATATTGTTTGTGCATTTACAATATTCATTGATTTTTGCCATTGAAAAACATGTTTTTCATATACCAGAAATGTTTGAAGCTACTGACTGAATGAAAGGAGCTGGCATCTCACTCTCTTTGAATCTTCTTTATCATGCTAGGATTAACAGGAAAAAGCTAAAAATTTCAGAATTGCACCGTGCAATGTGGAGATATTACTGTTTGTGCATTTACAATATTCATTGATTTTTGCCATTGAAAAACGTTTTTCATATACCAGAAATGTTTGAAGCTACTGACTGAATGAAAGGAGCTGGCATCTCACTCTCTTTGAATCTTCTTTATCATGCTAGGATTAGCAGGAAAAAGCAAAAAATTTCAGAATTGCACCTTGCAATGTGGAGATATTACTGTTTGTGCATTTACAATATTCATTGATTTTTGCCATTGAAAAACATGTTTTTCATATACCAGAAATGTTTGAAGCTACTGACTGAATGAAAGGAGCTGGCATCTCACTCTCTTTGAATCTTCTTTATCATGCTAGGATTAGCAGGAAAAAGCAAAAAATTTCAGAATTGCACCTTGCAATGCGGAGATATTACTGTTTGTGCATTTACAATATTCATTGATTTTTGCCATTGAAAAACGTTTTTCATATACCAGAAATGTTTGAAGCTACTGACTGAATGAAAGGAGCTGGCATCTCACTCTCTTTGAATCTTCTTTATCATGCTAGGATTAACAGGAAAAAGCAAAAAATTTCAGAATTGCACCTTGCAATGTGGAGATATTACTGTTTGTGCATTTACAATATTCATTGATTTTTGCCATTGAAAAACGTTTTTCATATACCAGAAATGTTTGAAGCTACTGACTGAATGAAAGGAGCTGGCATCTCACTCTCTTTGAATCTTCTTTATCATGCTAGGATTAACAGGAAAAAGCTAAAAATTTCAGAATTGCACCGTGCAATGTGGAGATATTACTGTTTGTGCATTTACAATATTCATTGATTTTTGCCATTGAAAAACATGTTTTTCATATACCAGAAATGTTTGAAGCTACTGACTGAATGAAAG
Source organism: Phyllobates terribilis (assembly GCF_046119375.1). Taxonomy (NCBI): domain Eukaryota; kingdom Metazoa; phylum Chordata; class Amphibia; order Anura; family Dendrobatidae; genus Phyllobates; species Phyllobates terribilis. The sequence continues at coordinate 60,888 of NW_027366281.1, forward strand.
GAGCTGGCATCTCACTCTCTTTGAATCTTCTTTATCATGCTAGGATTAGCAGGAAAAAGCAAAAAATTTCAGAATTGCACCTTGCAATGTGGAGATATTACTGTTTGTGCATTTACAATATTCATTGATTTTTGCCATTGAAAAACATGTTTTTCATATACCAGAAATGTTTGAAGCTACTGACTGAATGAAAGGAGCTGGCATCTCACTCTCTTTGAATCTTCTTTATCATGCTAGGATTAACAGGAAAAAGCTAAAAATTTCAGAATTGCACCGTGCAATGTGGAGATATTACTGTTTGTGCATTTACAATATTCATTGATTTTTGCCATTGAAAAACGTTTTTCATATACCAGAAATGTTTGAAGCTACTGACTGAATGAAAGGAGCTGGCATCTCACTCTCTTTGAATCTTCTTTATCATGCTAGGATTAACAGGAAAAAGCTAAAAATTTCAGAATTGCACCGTGCAATGTGGAGATATTACTGTTTGTGCATTTACAATATTCATTGATTTTTGCCATTGAAAAACATGTTTTTCATATACCAGAAATGTTTGAAGCTACTGACTGAATGAAAGGAGCTGGCATCTCACTCTCTTTGAATCTTCTTTATCATGCTAGGATTAGCAGGAAAAAGCAAAAAATTTTAGAATTGCACCTTGCAATGCGGAGATATTACTGATTGTGCATTTACAATATTCATTGATTTTTGCCATTGAAAAACATGTTTTTCATATACCAGAAATGTTTGAAGCTACTGACTGAATGAAAGGAGCTGGCATCTCACTCTCTTTGAATCTTCTTTATCATGCTAGGATTAACAGGAAAAAGCAAAAAATTTCAGAATTGCACCTTGCAATGTGGAGATATTACTGTTTGTGCATTTACAATATTCATTGATTTTTGCCATTGAAAAACGTTTTTCATATACCAGAAATGTTTGAAGCTACTGACTGAATGAAAGGAGCTGGCATCTCACTCTCTTTGAATCTTCTTTATCATGCTAGGATTAACAGGAAAAAGCTAAAAATTTCAGAATTGCACCGTGCAATGTGGAGATATTACTGTTTGTGCATTTACAATATTCATTGATTTTTGCCATTGAAAAACGTTTTTCATATACCAGAAATGTTTGAAGCTACTGACTGAATGAAAGGAGCTGGCATCTCACTCTCTTTGAATCTTCTTTATCATGCTAGGATTAGCAGGAAAAAGCAAAAAATTTCAGAATTGCACCTTGCAATGTGGAGATATTACTGTTTGTGCATTTACAATATTCATTGATTTTTGCCATTGAAAAACATGTTTTTCATATACCAGAAATGTTTGAAGCTACTGACTGAATGAAAGGAGCTGGCATCTCACTCTCTTTGAATCTTCTTTATCATGCTAGGATTAACAGGAAAAAGCAAAAAATTTCAGAATTGCACCTTGCAATGTGGAGATATTACTGTTTGTGCATTTACAATATTCATTGATTTTTGCCATTGAAAAACATGTTTTTCATATACCAGAAATGTTTGAAGCTACTGACTGAATGAAAGGAGCTGGCATCTCACTCTCTTTGAATCTTCTTTATCATGCTAGGATTAGCAGGAAAAAGTAAAAAATTTCAGAATTGCACCTTGCAATGCGGAGATATTACTGTTTGTGCATTTACAATATTCATTGATTTTTGCCATTGAAAAACATGTTTTTCATATACCAGAAATGTTTGAAGCTACTGACTGAATGAAAGGAGCTGGCATCTCACTCTCTTTGAATCTTCTTTATCATGCTAGGATTAACAGGAAAAAGCAAAAAATTTCAGAATTGCACCTTGCAATGTGGAGATATTACTGTTTGTGCATTTACAATATTCATTGATTTTTGCCATTGAAAAACGTTTTTCATATACCAGAAATGTTTGAAGCTACTGACTGAATGAAAGGAGCTGGCATCTCACTCTCTTTGAATCTTCTTTATCATGCTAGGATTAACAGGAAAAAGCTAAAAATTTCAGAATTGCACCGTGCAATGTGGAGATATTACTGTTTGTGCATTTACAATATTCATTGATTTTTGCCATTGAAAAACATGTTTTTCATATACCAGAAATGTTTGAAGCTACTGACTGAATGAAAGGAGCTGGCATCTCACTCTCTTTGAATCTTCTTTATCATGCTAGGATTAGCAGGAAAAAGCAAAAAATTTCAGAATTGCACCTTGCAATGTGGAGATATTGTTTGTGCATTTACAATATTCATTGATTTTTGCCATTGAAAAACATGTTTTTCATATACCAGAAATGTTTGAAGCTACTGACTGAATGAAAGGAGCTGGCATCTCACTCTCTTTGAATCTTCTTTATCATGCTAGGATTAACAGGAAAAAGCTAAAAATTTCAGAATTGCACCGTGCAATGTGGAGATATTACTGTTTGTGCATTTACAATATTCATTGATTTTTGCCATTGAAAAACGTTTTTCATATACCAGAAATGTTTGAAGCTACTGACTGAATGAAAGGAGCTGGCATCTCACTCTCTTTGAATCTTCTTTATCATGCTAGGATTAGCAGGAAAAAGCAAAAAATTTCAGAATTGCACCTTGCAATGTGGAGATATTACTGTTTGTGCATTTACAATATTCATTGATTTTTGCCATTGAAAAACATGTTTTTCATATACCAGAAATGTTTGAAGCTACTGACTGAATGAAAGGAGCTGGCATCTCACTCTCTTTGAATCTTCTTTATCATGCTAGGATTAGCAGGAAAAAGCAAAAAATTTCAGAATTGCACCTTGCAATGCGGAGATATTACTGTTTGTGCATTTACAATATTCATTGATTTTTGCCATTGAAAAACGTTTTTCATATACCAGAAATGTTTGAAGCTACTGACTGAATGAAAGGAGCTGGCATCTCACTCTCTTTGAATCTTCTTTATCATGCTAGGATTAACAGGAAAAAGCAAAAAATTTCAGAATTGCACCTTGCAATGTGGAGATATTACTGTTTGTGCATTTACAATATTCATTGATTTTTGCCATTGAAAAACGTTTTTCATATACCAGAAATGTTTGAAGCTACTGACTGAATGAAAGGAGCTGGCATCTCACTCTCTTTGAATCTTCTTTATCATGCTAGGATTAACAGGAAAAAGCTAAAAATTTCAGAATTGCACCGTGCAATGTGGAGATATTACTGTTTGTGCATTTACAATATTCATTGATTTTTGCCATTGAAAAACATGTTTTTCATATACCAGAAATGTTTGAAGCTACTGACTGAATGAAAGGAGCTGGCATCTCACTCTCTTTGAATCTTCTTTATCATGCTAGGATTAGCAGGAAAAAGCAAAAAATTTCAGAATTGCACCTTGCAATGTGGAGATATTACTGTTTGTGCATTTACAATATTCATTGATTTTTGCCATTGAAAAACATGTTTTTCATATACCAGAAATGTTTGAAGCTACTGACTGAATGAAAGGAGCTGGCATCTCACTCTCTTTGAATCTTCTTTATCATGCTAGGATTAACAGGAAAAAGCTAAAAATTTCAGAATTGCACCGTGCAATGTGGAGATATTACTGTTTGTGCATTTACAATATTCATTGATTTTTGCCATTGAAAAACGTTTTTCATATACCAGAAATGTTTGAAGCTACTGACTGAATGAAAGGAGCTGGCATCTCACTCTCTTTGAATCTTCTTTATCATGCTAGGATTAACAGGAAAAAGCTAAAAATTTCAGAATTGCACCGTGCAATGTGGAGATATTACTGTTTGTGCATTTACAATATTCATTGATTTTTGCCATTGAAAAACATGTTTTTCATATACCAGAAATGTTTGAAGCTACTGACTGAATGAAAGGAGCTGGCATCTCACTCTCTTTGAATCTTCTTTATCATGCTAGGATTAGCAGGAAAAAGCAAAAAATTTTAGAATTGCACCTTGCAATGCGGAGATATTACTGATTGTGCATTTACAATATTCATTGATTTTTGCCATTGAAAAACATGTTTTTCATATACCAGAAATGTTTGAAGCTACTGACTGAATGAAAGGAGCTGGCATCTCACTCTCTTTGAATCTTCTTTATCATGCTAGGATTAACAGGAAAAAGCAAAAAATTTCAGAATTGCACCTTGCAATGTGGAGATATTACTGTTTGTGCATTTACAATATTCATTGATTTTTGCCATTGAAAAACGTTTTTCATATACCAGAAATGTTTGAAGCTACTGACTGAATGAAAGGAGCTGGCATCTCACTCTCTTTGAATCTTCTTTATCATGCTAGGATTAACAGGAAAAAGCTAAAAATTTCAGAATTGCACCGTGCAATGTGGAGATATTACTGTTTGTGCATTTACAATATTCATTGATTTTTGCCATTGAAAAACGTTTTTCATATACCAGAAATGTTTGAAGCTACTGACTGAATGAAAGGAGCTGGCATCTCACTCTCTTTGAATCTTCTTTATCATGCTAGGATTAGCAGGAAAAAGCAAAAAATTTCAGAATTGCACCTTGCAATGTGGAGATATTACTGTTTGTGCATTTACAATATTCATTGATTTTTGCCATTGAAAAACATGTTTTTCATATACCAGAAATGTTTGAAGCTACTGACTGAATGAAAGGAGCTGGCATCTCACTCTCTTTGAATCTTCTTTATCATGCTAGGATTAACAGGAAAAAGCAAAAAATTTCAGAATTGCACCTTGCAATGTGGAGATATTACTGTTTGTGCATTTACAATATTCATTGATTTTTGCCATTGAAAAACATGTTTTTCATATACCAGAAATGTTTGAAGCTACTGACTGAATGAAAGGAGCTGGCATCTCACTCTCTTTGAATCTTCTTTATCATGCTAGGATTAGCAGGAAAAAGTAAAAAATTTCAGAATTGCACCTTGCAATGCGGAGATATTACTGTTTGTGCATTTACAATATTCATTGATTTTTGCCATTGAAAAACATGTTTTTCATATACCAGAAATGTTTGAAGCTACTGACTGAATGAAAGGAGCTGGCATCTCACTCTCTTTGAATCTTCTTTATCATGCTAGGATTAACAGGAAAAAGCAAAAAATTTCAGAATTGCACCTTGCAATGTGGAGATATTACTGTTTGTGCATTTACAATATTCATTGATTTTTGCCATTGAAAAACGTTTTTCATATACCAGAAATGTTTGAAGCTACTGACTGAATGAAAGGAGCTGGCATCTCACTCTCTTTGAATCTTCTTTATCATGCTAGGATTAACAGGAAAAAGCTAAAAATTTCAGAATTGCACCGTGCAATGTGGAGATATTACTGTTTGTGCATTTACAATATTCATTGATTTTTGCCATTGAAAAACATGTTTTTCATATACCAGAAATGTTTGAAGCTACTGACTGAATGAAAGGAGCTGGCATCTCACTCTCTTTGAATCTTCTTTATCATGCTAGGATTAACAGGAAAAAGCTAAAAATTTCAGAATTGCACCGTGCAATGTGGAGATATTACTGTTTGTGCATTTACAATATTCATTGATTTTTGCCATTGAAAAACATGTTTTTCATATACCAGAAATGTTTGAAGCTACTGACTGAATGAAAGGAGCTGGCATCTCACTCTCTTTGAATCTTCTTTATCATGCTAGGATTAGCAGGAAAAAGCAAAAAATTTTAGAATTGCACCTTGCAATGCGGAGATATTACTGTTTGTGCATTTACAATATTCATTGATTTTTGCCATTGAAAAACATGTTTTTCATATACCAGAAATGTTTGAAGCTACTGACTGAATGAAAGGAGCTGGCATCTCACTCTCTTTGAATCTTCTTTATCATGCTAGGATTAACAGGAAAAAGCAAAAAATTTCAGAATTGCACCTTGCAATGTGGAGATATTACTGTTTGTGCATTTACAATATTCATTGATTTTTGCCATTGAAAAATGTTTTTCATATACCAGAAATGTTTGAAGCTACTGACTGAATGAAAGGAGCTGGCATCTCACTCTCTTTGAATCTTCTTTATCATGCTAGGATTAACAGGAAAAAGCTAAAAATTTCAGAATTGCACCGTGCAATGTGGAGATATTACTGTTTGTGCATTTACAATATTCATTGATTTTTGCCATTGAAAAACATGTTTTTCATATACCAGAAATGTTTGAAGCTACTGACTGAATGAAAGGAGCTGGCATCTCACTCTCTTTGAATCTTCTTTATCATGCTAGGATTAGCAGGAAAAAGCAAAAAATTTCAGAATTGCACCTTGCAATGTGGAGATATTGTTTGTGCATTTACAATATTCATTGATTTTTGCCATTGAAAAACATGTTTTTCATATACCAGAAATGTTTGAAGCTACTGACTGAATGAAAGGAGCTGGCATCTCACTCTCTTTGAATCTTCTTTATCATGCTAGGATTAACAGGAAAAAGCTAAAAATTTCAGAATTGCACCGTGCAATGTGGAGATATTACTGTTTGTGCATTTACAATATTCATTGATTTTTGCCATTGAAAAACGTTTTTCATATACCAGAAATGTTTGAAGCTACTGACTGAATGAAAGGAGCTGGCATCTCACTCTCTTTGAATCTTCTTTATCATGCTAGGATTAGCAGGAAAAAGCAAAAAATTTCAGAATTGCACCTTGCAATGTGGAGATATTACTGTTTGTGCATTTACAATATTCATTGATTTTTGCCATTGAAAAACATGTTTTTCATATACCAGAAATGTTTGAAGCTACTGACTGAATGAAAGGAGCTGGCATCTCACTCTCTTTGAATCTTCTTTATCATGCTAGGAATAACAGGAAAAAGCAAAAAATTTCAGAATTGCACCTTGCAATGTGGAGATATTACTGTTTGTGCATTTACAATATTCATTGATTTTTGCCATTGAAAAACATGTTTTTCATATACCAGAAATGTTTGAAGCTACTGACTGAATGAAAGGAGCTGGCATCTCACTCTCTTTGAATCTTCTTTATCATGCTAGGATTAACAGGAAAAAGCAAAAAATTTCAGAATTGCACCTTGCAATGTGGAGATATTACTGTTTGTGCATTTACAATATTCATTGATTTTTGCCATTGAAAAACGTTTTTCATATACCAGAAATGTTTGAAGCTACTGACTGAATGAAAGGAGCTGGCATCTCACTCTCTTTGAATCTTCTTTATCATGCTAGGATTAACAGGAAAAAGCAAAAAATTTCAGAATTGCACCTTGCAATGTGGAGATATTACTGTTTGTGCATTTACAATATTCATTGATTTTTGCCATTGAAAAACATGTTTTTCATATACCAGAAATGTTTGAAGCTACTGACTGAATGAAAGGAGCTGGCATCTCACTCTCTTTGAATCTTCTTTATCATGCTAGGATTAGCAGGAAAAAGTAAAAAATTTCAGAATTGCACCTTGCAATGCGGAGATATTACTGTTTGTGCATTTACAATATTCATTGATTTTTGCCATTGAAAAACATGTTTTTCATATACCAGAAATGTTTGAAGCTACTGACTGAATGAAAGGAGCTGGCATCTCACTCTCTTTGAATCTTCTTTATCATGCTAGGATTAACAGGAAAAAGCAAAAAATTTCAGAATTGCACCTTGCAATGTGGAGATATTACTGTTTGTGCATTTACAATATTCATTGATTTTTGCCATTGAAAAACGTTTTTCATATACCAGAAATGTTTGAAGCTACTGACTGAATGAAAGGAGCTGGCATCTCACTCTCTTTGAATCTTCTTTATCATGCTAGGATTAACAGGAAAAAGCTAAAAATTTCAGAATTGCACCGTGCAATGTGGAGATATTACTGTTTGTGCATTTACAATATTCATTGATTTTTGCCATTGAAAAACATGTTTTTCATATACCAGAAATGTTTGAAGCTACTGACTGAATGAAAGGAGCTGGCATCTCACTCTCTTTGAATCTTCTTTATCATGCTAGGATTAACAGGAAAAAGCTAAAAATTTCAGAATTGCACCGTGCAATGTGGAGATATTACTGTTTGTGCATTTACAATATTCATTGATTTTTGCCATTGAAAAACATGTTTTTCATATACCAGAAATGTTTGAAGCTACTGACTGAATGAAAGGAGCTGGCATCTCACTCTCTTTGAATCTTCTTTATCATGCTAGGATTAGCAGGAAAAAGCAAAAAATTTTAGAATTGCACCTTGCAATGCGGAGATATTACTGTTTGTGCATTTACAATATTCATTGATTTTTGCCATTGAAAAACATGTTTTTCATATACCAGAAATGTTTGAAGCTACTGACTGAATGAAAGGAGCTGGCATCTCACTCTCTTTGAATCTTCTTTATCATGCTAGGATTAACAGGAAAAAGCAAAAAATTTCAGAATTGCACCTTGCAATGTGGAGATATTACTGTTTGTGCATTTACAATATTCATTGATTTTTGCCATTGAAAAATGTTTTTCATATACCAGAAATGTTTGAAGCTACTGACTGAATGAAAGGAGCTGGCATCTCACTCTCTTTGAATCTTCTTTATCATGCTAGGATTAACAGGAAAAAGCTAAAAATTTCAGAATTGCACCGTGCAATGTGGAGATATTACTGTTTGTGCATTTACAATATTCATTGATTTTTGCCATTGAAAAACATGTTTTTCATATACCAGAAATGTTTGAAGCTACTGACTGAATGAAAGGAGCTGGCATCTCACTCTCTTTGAATCTTCTTTATCATGCTAGGATTAGCAGGAAAAAGCAAAAAATTTCAGAATTGCACCTTGCAATGTGGAGATATTGTTTGTGCATTTACAATATTCATTGATTTTTGCCATTGAAAAACATGTTTTTCATATACCAGAAATGTTTGAAGCTACTGACTGAATGAAAGGAGCTGGCATCTCACTCTCTTTGAATCTTCTTTATCATGCTAGGATTAACAGGAAAAAGCTAAAAATTTCAGAATTGCACCGTGCAATGTGGAGATATTACTGTTTGTGCATTTACAATATTCATTGATTTTTGCCATTGAAAAACGTTTTTCATATACCAGAAATGTTTGAAGCTACTGACTGAATGAAAGGAGCTGGCATCTCACTCTCTTTGAATCTTCTTTATCATGCTAGGATTAGCAGGAAAAAGCAAAAAATTTCAGAATTGCACCTTGCAATGTGGAGATATTACTGTTTGTGCATTTACAATATTCATTGATTTTTGCCATTGAAAAACATGTTTTTCATATACCAGAAATGTTTGAAGCTACTGACTGAATGAAAGGAGCTGGCATCTCACTCTCTTTGAATCTTCTTTATCATGCTAGGAATAACAGGAAAAAGCAAAAAATTTCAGAATTGCACCTTGCAATGTGGAGATATTACTGTTTGTGCATTTACAATATTCATTGATTTTTGCCATTGAAAAACATGTTTTTCATATACCAGAAATGTTTGAAGCTACTGACTGAATGAAAGGAGCTGGCATCTCACTCTCTTTGAATCTTCTTTATCATGCTAGGATTAACAGGAAAAAGCAAAAAATTTCAGAATTGCACCTTGCAATGTGGAGATATTACTGTTTGTGCATTTACAATATTCATTGATTTTTGCCATTGAAAAACGTTTTTCATATACCAGAAATGTTTGAAGCTACTGACTGAATGAAAGGAGCTGGCATCTCACTCTCTTTGAATCTTCTTTATCATGCTAGGATTAACAGGAAAAAGCTAAAAATTTCAGAATTGCACCGTGCAATGTGGAGATATTACTGTTTGTGCATTTACAATATTCATTGATTTTTGCCATTGAAAAACATGTTTTTCATATACCAGAAATGTTTGAAGCTACTGACTGAATGAAAGGAGCTGGCATCTCACTCTCTTTGAATCTTCTTTATCATGCTAGGATTAGCAGGAAAAAGCAAAAAATTTCAGAATTGCACCTTGCAATGTGGAGATATTGTTTGTGCATTTACAATATTCATTGATTTTTGCCATTGAAAAACATGTTTTTCATATACCAGAAATGTTTGAAGCTACTGACTGAATGAAAGGAGCTGGCATCTCACTCTCTTTGAATCTTCTTTATCATGCTAGGATTAACAGGAAAAAGCTAAAAATTTCAGAATTGCACCGTGCAATGTGGAGATATTACTGTTTGTGCATTTACAATATTCATTGATTTTTGCCATTGAAAAACGTTTTTCATATACCAGAAATGTTTGAAGCTACTGACTGAATGAAAGGAGCTGGCATCTCACTCTCTTTGAATCTTCTTTATCATGCTAGGATTAGCAGGAAAAAGCAAAAAATTTCAGAATTGCACCTTGCAATGTGGAGATATTACTGTTTGTGCATTTACAATATTCATTGATTTTTGCCATTGAAAAACATGTTTTTCATATACCAGAAATGTTTGAAGCTACTGACTGAATGAAAGGAGCTGGCATCTCACTCTCTTTGAATCTTCTTTATCATGCTAGGAATAACAGGAAAAAGCAAAAAATTTCAGAATTGCACCTTGCAATGTGGAGATATTACTGTTTGTGCATTTACAATATTCATTGATTTTTGCCATTGAAAAACATGTTTTTCATATACCAGAAATGTTTGAAGCTACTGACTGAATGAAAGGAGCTGGCATCTCACTCTCTTTGAATCTTCTTTATCATGCTAGGATTAACAGGAAAAAGCAAAAAATTTCAGAATTGCACCTTGCAATGTGGAGATATTACTGTTTGTGCATTTACAATATTCATTGATTTTTGCCATTGAAAAACGTTTTTCATATACCAGAAATGTTTGAAGCTACTGACTGAATGAAAGGAGCTGGCATCTCACTCTCTTTGAATCTTCTTTATCATGCTAGGATTAACAGGAAAAAGCTAAAAATTTCAGAATTGCACCGTGCAATGTGGAGATATTACTGTTTGTGCATTTACAATATTCATTGATTTTTGCCATTGAAAAACGTTTTTCATATACCAGAAATGTTTGAAGCTACTGACTGAATGAAAGGAGCTGGCATCTCACTCTCTTTGAATCTTCTTTATCATGCTAGGATTAGCAGGAAAAAGCAAAAAATTTCAGAATTGCACCTTGCAATGTGGAGATATTACTGTTTGTGCATTTACAATATTCATTGATTTTTGCCATTGAAAAACATGTTTTTCATATACCAGAAATGTTTGAAGCTACTGACTGAATGAAAGGAGCTGGCATCTCACTCTCTTTGAATCTTCTTTATCATGCTAGGATTAACAGGAAAAAGCAAAAAATTTCAGAATTGCACCTTGCAATGTGGAGATATTACTGTTTGTGCATTTACAATATTCATTGATTTTTGCCATTGAAAAACATGTTTTTCATATACCAGAAATGTTTGAAGCTACTGACTGAATGAAAGGAGCTGGCATCTCACTCTCTTTGAATCTTCTTTATCATGCTAGGATTAGCAGGAAAAAGTAAAAAATTTCAGAATTGCACCTTGCAATGCGGAGATATTACTGTTTGTGCATTTACAATATTCATTGATTTTTGCCATTGAAAAACATGTTTTTCATATACCAGAAATGTTTGAAGCTACTGACTGAATGAAAGGAGCTGGCATCTCACTCTCTTTGAATCTTCTTTATCATGCTAGGATTAACAGGAAAAAGCAAAAAATTTCAGAATTGCACCTTGCAATGTGGAGATATTACTGTTTGTGCATTTACAATATTCATTGATTTTTGCCATTGAAAAACGTTTTTCATATACCAGAAATGTTTGAAGCTACTGACTGAATGAAAGGAGCTGGCATCTCACTCTCTTTGAATCTTCTTTATCATGCTAGGATTAACAGGAAAAAGCTAAAAATTTCAGAATTGCACCGTGCAATGTGGAGATATTACTGTTTGTGCATTTACAATATTCATTGATTTTTGCCATTGAAAAACATGTTTTTCATATACCAGAAATGTTTGAAGCTACTGACTGAATGAAAGGAGCTGGCATCTCACTCTCTTTGAATCTTCTTTATCATGCTAGGATTAGCAGGAAAAAGCAAAAAATTTCAGAATTGCACCTTGCAATGTGGAGATATTACTGTTTGTGCATTTACAATATTCATTGATTTTTGCCATTGAAAAACATGTTTTTCATATACCAGAAATGTTTGAAGCTACTGACTGAATGAAAGGAGCTGGCATCTCACTCTCTTTGAATCTTCTTTATCATGCTAGGAATAACAGGAAAAAGCAAAAAATTTCAGAATTGCACCTTGCAATGTGGAGATATTACTGTTTGTGCATTTACAATATTCATTGATTTTTGCCATTGAAAAACATGTTTTTCATATACCAGAAATGTTTGAAGCTACTGACTGAATGAAAGGAGCTGGCATCTCACTCTCTTTGAATCTTCTTTATCATGCTAGGATTAACAGGAAAAAGCAAAAAATTTCAGAATTGCACCTTGCAATGTGGAGATATTACTGTTTGTGCATTTACAATATTCATTGATTTTTGCCATTGAAAAACGTTTTTCATATACCAGAAATGTTTGAAGCTACTGACTGAATGAAAGGAGCTGGCATCTCACTCTCTTTGAATCTTCTTTATCATGCTAGGATTAACAGGAAAAAGCAAAAAATTTCAGAATTGCACCTTGCAATGTGGAGATATTACTGTTTGTGCATTTACAATATTCATTGATTTTTGCCATTGAAAAACATGTTTTTCATATACCAGAAATGTTTGAAGCTACTGACTGAATGAAAGGAGCTGGCATCTCACTCTCTTTGAATCTTCTTTATCATGCTAGGATTAGCAGGAAAAAGTAAAAAATTTCAGAATTGCACCTTGCAATGCGGAGATATTACTGTTTGTGCATTTACAATATTCATTGATTTTTGCCATTGAAAAACATGTTTTTCATATACCAGAAATGTTTGAAGCTACTGACTGAATGAAAGGAGCTGGCATCTCACTCTCTTTGAATCTTCTTTATCATGCTAGGATTAACAGGAAAAAGCAAAAAATTTCAGAATTGCACCTTGCAATGTGGAGATATTACTGTTTGTGCATTTACAATATTCATTGATTTTTGCCATTGAAAAACGTTTTTCATATACCAGAAATGTTTGAAGCTACTGACTGAATGAAAGGAGCTGGCATCTCACTCTCTTTGAATCTTCTTTATCATGCTAGGATTAACAGGAAAAAGCTAAAAATTTCAGAATTGCACCGTGCAATGTGGAGATATTACTGTTTGTGCATTTACAATATTCATTGATTTTTGCCATTGAAAAACATGTTTTTCATATACCAGAAATGTTTGAAGCTACTGACTGAATGAAAGGAGCTGGCATCTCACTCTCTTTGAATCTTCTTTATCATGCTAGGATTAACAGGAAAAAGCTAAAAATTTCAGAATTGCACCGTGCAATGTGGAGATATTACTGTTTGTGCATTTACAATATTCATTGATTTTTGCCATTGAAAAACATGTTTTTCATATACCAGAAATGTTTGAAGCTACTGACTGAATGAAAGGAGCTGGCATCTCACTCTCTTTGAATCTTCTTTATCATGCTAGGATTAGCAGGAAAAAGCAAAAAATTTTAGAATTGCACCTTGCAATGCGGAGATATTACTGTTTGTGCATTTACAATATTCATTGATTTTTGCCATTGAAAAACATGTTTTTCATATACCAGAAATGTTTGAAGCTACTGACTGAATGAAAGGAGCTGGCATCTCACTCTCTTTGAATCTTCTTTATCATGCTAGGATTAACAGGAAAAAGCAAAAAATTTCAGAATTGCACCTTGCAATGTGGAGATATTACTGTTTGTGCATTTACAATATTCATTGATTTTTGCCATTGAAAAATGTTTTTCATATACCAGAAATGTTTGAAGCTACTGACTGAATGAAAGGAGCTGGCATCTCACTCTCTTTGAATCTTCTTTATCATGCTAGGATTAACAGGAAAAAGCTAAAAATTTCAGAATTGCACCGTGCAATGTGGAGATATTACTGTTTGTGCATTTACAATATTCATTGATTTTTGCCATTGAAAAACATGTTTTTCATATACCAGAAATGTTTGAAGCTACTGACTGAATGAAAGGAGCTGGCATCTCACTCTCTTTGAATCTTCTTTATCATGCTAGGATTAGCAGGAAAAAGCAAAAAATTTCAGAATTGCACCTTGCAATGTGGAGATATTGTTTGTGCATTTACAATATTCATTGATTTTTGCCATTGAAAAACATGTTTTTCATATACCAGAAATGTTTGAAGCTACTGACTGAATGAAAGGAGCTGGCATCTCACTCTCTTTGAATCTTCTTTATCATGCTAGGATTAACAGGAAAAAGCTAAAAATTTCAGAATTGCACCGTGCAATGTGGAGATATTACTGTTTGTGCATTTACAATATTCATTGATTTTTGCCATTGAAAAACGTTTTTCATATACCAGAAATGTTTGAAGCTACTGACTGAATGAAAGGAGCTGGCATCTCACTCTCTTTGAATCTTCTTTATCATGCTAGGATTAGCAGGAAAAAGCAAAAAATTTCAGAATTGCACCTTGCAATGTGGAGATATTACTGTTTGTGCATTTACAATATTCATTGATTTTTGCCATTGAAAAACATGTTTTTCATATACCAGAAATGTTTGAAGCTACTGACTGAATGAAAGGAGCTGGCATCTCACTCTCTTTGAATCTTCTTTATCATGCTAGGAATAACAGGAAAAAGCAAAAAATTTCAGAATTGCACCTTGCAATGTGGAGATATTACTGTTTGTGCATTTACAATATTCATTGATTTTTGCCATTGAAAAACATGTTTTTCATATACCAGAAATGTTTGAAGCTACTGACTGAATGAAAGGAGCTGGCATCTCACTCTCTTTGAATCTTCTTTATCATGCTAGGATTAACAGGAAAAAGCAAAAAATTTCAGAATTGCACCTTGCAATGTGGAGATATTACTGTTTGTGCATTTACAATATTCATTGATTTTTGCCATTGAAAAACGTTTTTTCATATACCAGAAATGTTTGAAGCTACTGACTGAATGAAAGGAGCTGGCATCTCACTCTCTTTGAATCTTCTTTATCATGCTAGGATTAACAGGAAAAAGCTAAAAATTTCAGAATTGCACCGTGCAATGTGGAGATATTACTGTTTGTGCATTTACAATATTCATTGATTTTTGCCATTGAAAAACATGTTTTTCATATACCAGAAATGTTTGAAGCTACTGACTGAATGAAAGGAGCTGGCATCTCACTCTCTTTGAATCTTCTTTATCATGCTAGGATTAGCAGGAAAAAGCAAAAAATTTCAGAATTGCACCTTGCAATGTGGAGATATTGTTTGTGCATTTACAATATTCATTGATTTTTGCCATTGAAAAACATGTTTTTCATATACCAGAAATGTTTGAAGC
>NW_027366282.1:0-76277 GCF_046119375.1 Phyllobates terribilis
ACCTTGCAATGTGGAGATATTACTGTTTGTGCATTTACAATATTCATTGATTTTTGCCATTGAAAAACATGTTTTTCATATACCAGAAATGTTTGAAGCTACTGACTGAATGAAAGGAGCTGGCATCTCACTCTCTTTGAATTTTCTTTATCATGCTAGGATTAACAGGAAAAAGCAAAAATTTCAGAATTGCACCTTGCAATGTGGAGATATTACTGTTTGTGCATTTACAATATTCATTGATTTTTGCCATTGAAAAACGTCCAGAAATGTTTGAAGCTACTGACTGAATGAAAGGAGCTGGCATCTCACTCTCTTTGAATCTTCTTTATCATGCTAGGATTAACAGGAAAAAGCTAAAAATTTCAGAATTGCACCGTGCAATGTGGAGATATTACTGTTTGTGCATTTACAATATTCATTGATTTTTGCCATTGAAAAACATGTTTTTCATATACCAGAAATGTTTGAAGCTACTGACTGAATGAAAGGGAGCTGGCATCTCACTCTCTTTGAATCTTCTTTATCATGCTAGGATTAGCAGGAAAAAGCAAAAAATTTCAGAATTGCACCTTGCAATGTGGAGATATTACTGTTTGTGCATTTACAATATTCATTGATTTTTGCCATTGAAAAACATGTTTTTCATATACCAGAAATGTTTGAAGCTACTGACTGAATGAAAGGAGCTGGCATCTCACTCTCTTTGAATCTTCTTTATCATGCTAGGATTAACAGGAAAAAGCTAAAAAATTTCAGAATTGCACCGTGCAATGTGGAGATATTACTGTTTGTGCATTTACAATATTCATTGATTTTTGCCATTGAAAAACATGTTTTTCATATACCAGAAATGTTTGAAGCTACTGACTGAATGAAAGGAGCTGGCATCTCACTCTCTTTGAATCTTCTTTATCATGCTAGGATTAGCAGGAAAAAGCAAAAAATTTCAGAATTGCACCTTGCAATGTGGAGATATTACTGTTTGTGCATTTACAATATTCATTGATTTTTGCCATTGAAAAACATGTTTTTCATATACCAGAAATGTTTGAAGCTACTGACTGAATGAAAGGAGCTGGCATCTCACTCTCTTTGAATCTTCTTTATCATGCTAGGATTAACAGGAAAAAGCTAAAAATTTCAGAATTGCACCGTGCAATGTGGAGATATTACTGTTTGTGCATTTACAATATTCATTGATTTTTGCCATTGAAAAACATGTTTTTCATATACCAGAAATGTTTGAAGCTACTGACTGAATGAAAGGAGCTGGCATCTCACTCTCTTTGAATCTTCTTTATCATGCTAGGATTAGCAGGAAAAGCAAAAAATTTCAGAATTGCACCTTGCAATGTGGAGATATTACTGTTTGTGCATTTACAATATTCATTGATTTTTGCCATTGAAAAACATGTTTTTCATATACCAGAAATGTTTGAAGCTACTGACTGAATGAAAGGAGCTGGCATCTCACTCTCTTTGAATCTTCTTTATCATGCTAGGATTAACAGGAAAAAGCTAAAAATTTCAGAATTGCACCGTGCAATGTGGAGATATTACTGTTTGTGCATTTACAATATTCATTGATTTTTGCCATTGAAAAACATGTTTTTCATATACCAGAAATGTTTGAAGCTACTGACTGAATGAAAGGAGCTGGCATCTCACTCTCTTTGAATCTTCTTTATCATGCTAGGATTAGCAGGAAAAAGCAAAAAATTTCAGAATTGCACCTTGCAATGTGGAGATATTACTGTTTGTGCATTTACAATATTCATTGATTTTTGCCATTGAAAAACATGTTTTTCATATACCAGAAATGTTTGAAGCTACTGACTGAATGAAAGGAGCTGGCATCTCACTCTCTTTGAATCTTCTTTATCATGCTAGGATTAACAGGAAAAAGCTAAAAATTTCAGAATTGCACCGTGCAATGTGGAGATATTACTGTTTGTGCATTTACAATATTCATTGATTTTTGCCATTGAAAAACATGTTTTTCATATACCAGAAATGTTTGAAGCTACTGACTGAATGAAAGGAGCTGGCATCTCACTCTCTTTGAATCTTCTTTATCATGCTAGGATTAGCAGGAAAAAGCAAAAAATTTCAGAATTGCACCTTGCAATGTGGAGATATTACTGTTTGTGCATTTACAATATTCATTGATTTTTGCCATTGAAAAACATGTTTTTCATATACCAGAAATGTTTGAAGCTACTGACTGAATGAAAGGAGCTGGCATCTCACTCTCTTTGAATCTTCTTTATCATGCTAGGATTAACAGGAAAAAGCTAAAAATTTCAGAATTGCACCGTGCAATGTGGAGATATTACTGTTTGTGCATTTACAATATTCATTGATTTTTGCCATTGAAAAACATGTTTTTCATATACCAGAAATGTTTGAAGCTACTGACTGAATGAAAGGAGCTGGCATCTCACTCTCTTTGAATCTTCTTTATCATGCTAGGATTAGCAGGAAAAAGCAAAAAATTTCAGAATTGCACCTTGCAATGTGGAGATATTACTGTTTGTGCATTTACAATATTCATTGATTTTTGCCATTGAAAAACATGTTTTTCATATACCAGAAATGTTTGAAGCTACTGACTGAATGAAAGGAGCTGGCATCTCACTCTCTTTGAATCTTCTTTATCATGCTAGGATTAACAGGAAAAAGCTAAAAATTTCAGAATTGCACCGTGCAATGTGGAGATATTACTGTTTGTGCATTTACAATATTCATTGATTTTTGCCATTGAAAAACATGTTTTTCATATACCAGAAATGTTTGAAGCTACTGACTGAATGAAAGGAGCTGGCATCTCACTCTCTTTGAATCTTCTTTATCATGCTAGGATTAGCAGGAAAAAGCAAAAAATTTCAGAATTGCACCTTGCAATGTGGAGATATTACTGTTTGTGCATTTACAATATTCATTGATTTTTGCCATTGAAAAACATGTTTTTCATATACCAGAAATGTTTGAAGCTACTGACTGAATGAAAGGAGCTGGCATCTCACTCTCTTTGAATCTTCTTTATCATGCTAGGATTAACAGGAAAAAGCTAAAAATTTCAGAATTGCACCGTGCAATGTGGAGATATTACTGTTTGTGCATTTACAATATTCATTGATTTTTGCCATTGAAAAACATGTTTTTCATATACCAGAAATGTTTGAAGCTACTGACTGAATGAAAGGAGCTGGCATCTCACTCTCTTTGAATCTTCTTTATCATGCTAGGATTAGCAGGAAAAGCAAAAAATTTCAGAATTGCACCTTGCAATGTGGAGATATTACTGTTTGTGCATTTACAATATTCATTGATTTTTGCCATTGAAAAACATGTTTTTCATATACCAGAAATGTTTGAAGCTACTGACTGAATGAAAGGAGCTGGCATCTCACTCTCTTTGAATCTTCTTTATCATGCTAGGATTAACAGGAAAAAGCTAAAAATTTCAGAATTGCACCGTGCAATGTGGAGATATTACTGTTTGTGCATTTACAATATTCATTGATTTTTGCCATTGAAAAACATGTTTTTCATATACCAGAAATGTTTGAAGCTACTGACTGAATGAAAGGAGCTGGCATCTCACTCTCTTTGAATCTTCTTTATCATGCTAGGATTAGCAGGAAAAAGCAAAAAATTTCAGAATTGCACCTTGCAATGTGGAGATATTACTGTTTGTGCATTTACAATATTCATTGATTTTTGCCATTGAAAAACATGTTTTTCATATACCAGAAATGTTTGAAGCTACTGACTGAATGAAAGGAGCTGGCATCTCACTCTCTTTGAATCTTCTTTATCATGCTAGGATTAACAGGAAAAAGCTAAAAATTTCAGAATTGCACCGTGCAATGTGGAGATATTACTGTTTGTGCATTTACAATATTCATTGATTTTTGCCATTGAAAAACATGTTTTTCATATACCAGAAATGTTTGAAGCTACTGACTGAATGAAAGGAGCTGGCATCTCACTCTCTTTGAATCTTCTTTATCATGCTAGGATTAGCAGGAAAAAGCAAAAAATTTCAGAATTGCACCTTGCAATGTGGAGATATTACTGTTTGTGCATTTACAATATTCATTGATTTTTGCCATTGAAAAACATGTTTTTCATATACCAGAAATGTTTGAAGCTACTGACTGAATGAAAGGAGCTGGCATCTCACTCTCTTTGAATCTTCTTTATCATGCTAGGATTAACAGGAAAAAGCTAAAAATTTCAGAATTGCACCGTGCAATGTGGAGATATTACTGTTTGTGCATTTACAATATTCATTGATTTTTGCCATTGAAAAACATGTTTTTCATATACCAGAAATGTTTGAAGCTACTGACTGAATGAAAGGAGCTGGCATCTCACTCTCTTTGAATCTTCTTTATCATGCTAGGATTAGCAGGAAAAAGCAAAAAATTTCAGAATTGCACCTTGCAATGTGGAGATATTACTGTTTGTGCATTTACAATATTCATTGATTTTTGCCATTGAAAAACATGTTTTTCATATACCAGAAATGTTTGAAGCTACTGACTGAATGAAAGGAGCTGGCATCTCACTCTCTTTGAATCTTCTTTATCATGCTAGGATTAACAGGAAAAAGCTAAAAATTTCAGAATTGCACCGTGCAATGTGGAGATATTACTGTTTGTGCATTTACAATATTCATTGATTTTTGCCATTGAAAAACATGTTTTTCATATACCAGAAATGTTTGAAGCTACTGACTGAATGAAAGGAGCTGGCATCTCACTCTCTTTGAATCTTCTTTATCATGCTAGGATTAGCAGGAAAAAGCAAAAAATTTCAGAATTGCACCTTGCAATGTGGAGATATTACTGTTTGTGCATTTACAATATTCATTGATTTTTGCCATTGAAAAACATGTTTTTCATATACCAGAAATGTTTGAAGCTACTGACTGAATGAAAGGAGCTGGCATCTCACTCTCTTTGAATCTTCTTTATCATGCTAGGATTAACAGGAAAAAGCAAAAAATTTCAGAATTGCACCTTGCAATGTGGAGATATTACTGTTTGTGCATTTACAATATTCATTGATTTTTGCCATTGAAAAACATGTTTTTCATATACCAGAAATGTTTGAAGCTACTGACTGAATGAAAGGAGCTGGCATCTCACTCTCTTTGAATCTTCTTTATCATGCTAGGATTAACAGGAAAAAGCAAAAAATTTCAGAATTGCACCTTGCAATGTGGAGATATTACTGTTTGTGCATTTACAATATTCATTGATTTTTGCCATTGAAAAACATGTTTTTCATATACCAGAAATGTTTGAAGCTACTGACTGAATGAAAGGAGCTGGCATCTCACTCTCTTTGAATCTTCTTTATCATGCTAGGATTAACAGGAAAAAGCTAAAAATTTCAGAATTGCACCGTGCAATGTGGAGATATTACTGTTTGTGCATTTACAATATTCATTGATTTTTGCCATTGAAAAACATGTTTTTCATATACCAGAAATGTTTGAAGCTACTGACTGAATGAAAGGAGCTGGCATCTCACTCTCTTTGAATCTTCTTTATCATGCTAGGATTAGCAGGAAAAAGCAAAAAATTTCAGAATTGCACCTTGCAATGTGGAGATATTACTGTTTGTGCATTTACAATATTCATTGATTTTTGCCATTGAAAAACATGTTTTTCATATACCAGAAATGTTTGAAGCTACTGACTGAATGAAAGGAGCTGGCATCTCACTCTCTTTGAATCTTCTTTATCATGCTAGGATTAACAGGAAAAAGCTAAAAATTTCAGAATTGCACCGTGCAATGTGGAGATATTACTGTTTGTGCATTTACAATATTCATTGATTTTTGCCATTGAAAAACATGTTTTTCATATACCAGAAATGTTTGAAGCTACTGACTGAATGAAAGGAGCTGGCATCTCACTCTCTTTGAATCTTCTTTATCATGCTAGGATTAGCAGGAAAAAGCAAAAAATTTCAGAATTGCACCTTGCAATGTGGAGATATTACTGTTTGTGCATTTACAATATTCATTGATTTTTGCCATTGAAAAACATGTTTTTCATATACCAGAAATGTTTGAAGCTACTGACTGAATGAAAGGAGCTGGCATCTCACTCTCTTTGAATCTTCTTTATCATGCTAGGATTAACAGGAAAAAGCTAAAAATTTCAGAATTGCACCGTGCAATGTGGAGATATTACTGTTTGTGCATTTACAATATTCATTGATTTTTGCCATTGAAAAACATGTTTTTCATATACCAGAAATGTTTGAAGCTACTGACTGAATGAAAGGAGCTGGCATCTCACTCTCTTTGAATCTTCTTTATCATGCTAGGATTAGCAGGAAAAAGCAAAAAATTTCAGAATTGCACCTTGCAATGTGGAGATATTACTGTTTGTGCATTTACAATATTCATTGATTTTTGCCATTGAAAAACATGTTTTTCATATACCAGAAATGTTTGAAGCTACTGACTGAATGAAAGGAGCTGGCATCTCACTCTCTTTGAATCTTCTTTATCATGCTAGGATTAACAGGAAAAAGCAAAAAATTTCAGAATTGCACCTTGCAATGTGGAGATATTACTGTTTGTGCATTTACAATATTCATTGATTTTTGCCATTGAAAAACATGTTTTTCATATACCAGAAATGTTTGAAGCTACTGACTGAATGAAAGGAGCTGGCATCTCACTCTCTTTGAATCTTCTTTATCATGCTAGGATTAACAGGAAAAAGCTAAAAATTTCAGAATTGCACCGTGCAATGTGGAGATATTACTGTTTGTGCATTTACAATATTCATTGATTTTTGCCATTGAAAAACATGTTTTTCATATACCAGAAATGTTTGAAGCTACTGACTGAATGAAAGGAGCTGGCATCTCACTCTCTTTGAATCTTCTTTATCATGCTAGGATTAGCAGGAAAAAGCAAAAAATTTCAGAATTGCACCTTGCAATGTGGAGATATTACTGTTTGTGCATTTACAATATTCATTGATTTTTGCCATTGAAAAACATGTTTTTCATATACCAGAAATGTTTGAAGCTACTGACTGAATGAAAGGAGCTGGCATCTCACTCTCTTTGAATCTTCTTTATCATGCTAGGATTAACAGGAAAAAGCTAAAAATTTCAGAATTGCACCGTGCAATGTGGAGATATTACTGTTTGTGCATTTACAATATTCATTGATTTTTGCCATTGAAAAACATGTTTTTCATATACCAGAAATGTTTGAAGCTACTGACTGAATGAAAGGAGCTGGCATCTCACTCTCTTTGAATCTTCTTTATCATGCTAGGATTAGCAGGAAAAAGCAAAAAATTTCAGAATTGCACCTTGCAATGTGGAGATATTACTGTTTGTGCATTTACAATATTCATTGATTTTTGCCATTGAAAAACATGTTTTTCATATACCAGAAATGTTTGAAGCTACTGACTGAATGAAAGGAGCTGGCATCTCACTCTCTTTGAATCTTCTTTATCATGCTAGGATTAACAGGAAAAAGCTAAAAATTTCAGAATTGCACCGTGCAATGTGGAGATATTACTGTTTGTGCATTTACAATATTCATTGATTTTTGCCATTGAAAAACATGTTTTTCATATACCAGAAATGTTTGAAGCTACTGACTGAATGAAAGGAGCTGGCATCTCACTCTCTTTGAATCTTCTTTATCATGCTAGGATTAGCAGGAAAAAGCAAAAAATTTCAGAATTGCACCTTGCAATGTGGAGATATTACTGTTTGTGCATTTACAATATTCATTGATTTTTGCCATTGAAAAACATGTTTTTCATATACCAGAAATGTTTGAAGCTACTGACTGAATGAAAGGAGCTGGCATCTCACTCTCTTTGAATCTTCTTTATCATGCTAGGATTAACAGGAAAAAGCTAAAAATTTCAGAATTGCACCGTGCAATGTGGAGATATTACTGTTTGTGCATTTACAATATTCATTGATTTTTGCCATTGAAAAACATGTTTTTCATATACCAGAAATGTTTGAAGCTACTGACTGAATGAAAGGAGCTGGCATCTCACTCTCTTTGAATCTTCTTTATCATGCTAGGATTAGCAGGAAAAAGCAAAAAATTTCAGAATTGCACCTTGCAATGTGGAGATATTACTGTTTGTGCATTTACAATATTCATTGATTTTTGCCATTGAAAAACATGTTTTTCATATACCAGAAATGTTTGAAGCTACTGACTGAATGAAAGGAGCTGGCATCTCACTCTCTTTGAATCTTCTTTATCATGCTAGGATTAACAGGAAAAAGCAAAAAATTTCAGAATTGCACCTTGCAATGTGGAGATATTACTGTTTGTGCATTTACAATATTCATTGATTTTTGCCATTGAAAAACATGTTTTTCATATACCAGAAATGTTTGAAGCTACTGACTGAATGAAAGGAGCTGGCATCTCACTCTCTTTGAATCTTCTTTATCATGCTAGGATTAACAGGAAAAAGCTAAAAATTTCAGAATTGCACCGTGCAATGTGGAGATATTACTGTTTGTGCATTTACAATATTCATTGATTTTTGCCATTGAAAAACATGTTTTTCATATACCAGAAATGTTTGAAGCTACTGACTGAATGAAAGGAGCTGGCATCTCACTCTCTTTGAATCTTCTTTATCATGCTAGGATTAACAGGAAAAAGCAAAAAATTTCAGAATTGCACCTTGCAATGTGGAGATATTACTGTTTGTGCATTTACAATATTCATTGATTTTTGCCATTGAAAAACATGTTTTTCATATACCAGAAATGTTTGAAGCTACTGACTGAATGAAAGGAGCTGGCATCTCACTCTCTTTGAATCTTCTTTATCATGCTAGGATTAACAGGAAAAAGCTAAAAATTTCAGAATTGCACCGTGCAATGTGGAGATATTACTGTTTGTGCATTTACAATATTCATTGATTTTTGCCATTGAAAAACATGTTTTTCATATACCAGAAATGTTTGAAGCTACTGACTGAATGAAAGGAGCTGGCATCTCACTCTCTTTGAATCTTCTTTATCATGCTAGGATTAGCAGGAAAAAGCAAAAAATTTCAGAATTGCACCTTGCAATGTGGAGATATTACTGTTTGTGCATTTACAATATTCATTGATTTTTGCCATTGAAAAACATGTTTTTCATATACCAGAAATGTTTGAAGCTACTGACTGAATGAAAGGAGCTGGCATCTCACTCTCTTTGAATCTTCTTTATCATGCTAGGATTAACAGGAAAAAGCTAAAAATTTCAGAATTGCACCGTGCAATGTGGAGATATTACTGTTTGTGCATTAACAATATTCATTGATTTTTGCCATTGAAAAACATGTTTTTCATATACCAGAAATGTTTGAAGCTACTGACTGAATGAAAGGAGCTGGCATCTCACTCTCTTTGAATCTTCTTTATCATGCTAGGATTAGCAGGAAAAAGCAAAAAATTTCAGAATTGCACCTTGCAATGTGGAGATATTACTGTTTGTGCATTTACAATATTCATTAATTTTTGCCATTGAAAAACATGTTTTTCATATACCAGAAATGTTTGAAGCTACTGACTGAATGAAAGGAGCTGGCATCTCACTCTCTTTGAATCTTCTTTATCATGCTAGGATTAACAGGAAAAAGCTAAAAATTTCAGAATTGCACCGTGCAATGTGGAGATATTACTGTTTGTGCATTTACAATATTTATTGATTTTTGCCATTGAAAAACATGTTTTTCATATACCAGAAATGTTTGAAGCTACTGACTGAATGAAAGGAGCTGGCATCTCACTCTCTTTGAATCTTCTTTATCATGCTAGGATTAGCAGGAAAAAGCAAAAAATTTCAGAATTGCACCTTGCAATGTGGAGATATTACTGTTTGTGCATTTACAATATTCATTGATTTTTGCCATTGAAAAACATGTTTTTCATATACCAGAAATGTTTGAAGCTACTGACTGAATGAAAGGAGCTGGCATCTCACTCTCTTTGAATCTTCTTTATCATGCTAGGATTAACAGGAAAAAGCTAAAAATTTCAGAATTGCACCGTGCAATGTGGAGATTTTACTGTTTGTGCATTTACAATATTCATTGATTTTTGCCATTGAAAAACGTTTTTCATATACCAGAAATGTTTGAAGCTACTGACTGAATGAAAGGAGCTGGCATCTCACTCTCTTTGAATCTTCTTTATCATGCTAGGATTAGCAGGAAAAAGCAAAAAATTTCAGAATTGCACCTTGCAATGTGGAGATATTACTGTTTGTGCATTTACAATATTCATTGATTTTTGCCATTGAAAAACATGTTTTTCATATACCAGAAATGTTTGAAGCTACTGACTGAATGAAAGGAGCTGGCATCTCACTCTCTTTGAATCTTCTTTATCATGCTAGGATTAACAGGAAAAAGCTAAAAATTTCAGAATTGCACCGTGCAATGTGGAGATATTACTGTTTGTGCATTTACAATATTCATTGTTTTTTTACCATTGAAAAACATGTTTTTCATATACCAGAAATGTTTGAAGCTACTGACTGAATGAAAGGAGCTGGCATCTCACTCTCTTTGAATCTTCTTTATCATGCTAGGATTAACAGGAAAAAGCTAAAAATTTCAGAATTGCACCGTGCAATGTGGAGATATTACTGTTTGT
The DNA here is from genome assembly GCF_046119375.1 of Phyllobates terribilis. NCBI lineage: Eukaryota > Metazoa > Chordata > Amphibia > Anura > Dendrobatidae > Phyllobates > Phyllobates terribilis. Next base: position 10,687 of record NW_027366282.1, read on the forward strand.
GCATTTACAATATTCATTGATTTTTGCCATTGAAAAACATGTTTTTCATATACCAGAAATGTTTGAAGCTACTGACTGAATGAAAGGAGCTGGCATCTCACTCTCTTTGAATCTTCTTTATCATGCTAGGATTAGCAGGAAAAAGCAAAAAATTTCAGAATTGCACCTTGCAATGTGGAGATATTACTGTTTGTGCATTTACAATATTCATTGATTTTTGCCATTGAAAAACATGTTTTTCATATACCAGAAATGTTTGAAGCTACTGACTGAATGAAAGGAGCTGGCATCTCACTCTCTTTGAATCTTCTTTATCATGCTAGGATTAACAGGAAAAAGCAAAAAATTTCAGAATTGCACCTTGCAATGTGGAGATATTACTGTTTGTGCATTTACAATATTCATTGATTTTTGCCATTGAAAAACATGTTTTTCATATACCAGAAATGTTTGAAGCTACTGACTGAATGAAAGGAGCTGGCATCTCACTCTCTTTGAATCTTCTTTATCATGCTAGGATTAACAGGAAAAAGCTAAAAATTTCAGAATTGCACCGTGCAATGTGGAGATATTACTGTTTGTGCATTTACAATATTCATTGATTTTTGCCATTGAAAAACATGTTTTTCATATACCAGAAATGTTTGAAGCTACTGACTGAATGAAAGGAGCTGGCATCTCACTCTCTTTGAATCTTCTTTATCATGCTAGGATTAACAGGAAAAAGCAAAAAATTTCAGAATTGCACCTTGCAATGTGGAGATATTACTGTTTGTGCATTTACAATATTCATTGATTTTTGCCATTGAAAAACATGTTTTTCATATACCAGAAATGTTTGAAGCTACTGACTGAATGAAAGGAGCTGGCATCTCACTCTCTTTGAATCTTCTTTATCATGCTAGGATTAACAGGAAAAAGCTAAAAATTTCAGAATTGCACCGTGCAATGTGGAGATATTACTGTTTGTGCATTTACAATATTCATTGATTTTTGCCATTGAAAAACATGTTTTTCATATACCAGAAATGTTTGAAGCTACTGACTGAATGAAAGGAGCTGGCATCTCACTCTCTTTGAATCTTCTTTATCATGCTAGGATTAGCAGGAAAAAGCAAAAAATTTCAGAATTGCACCTTGCAATGTGGAGATATTACTGTTTGTGCATTTACAATATTCATTGATTTTTGCCATTGAAAAACATGTTTTTCATATACCAGAAATGTTTGAAGCTACTGACTGAATGAAAGGAGCTGGCATCTCACTCTCTTTGAATCTTCTTTATCATGCTAGGATTAACAGGAAAAAGCTAAAAATTTCAGAATTGCACCGTGCAATGTGGAGATATTACTGTTTGTGCATTAACAATATTCATTGATTTTTGCCATTGAAAAACATGTTTTTCATATACCAGAAATGTTTGAAGCTACTGACTGAATGAAAGGAGCTGGCATCTCACTCTCTTTGAATCTTCTTTATCATGCTAGGATTAGCAGGAAAAAGCAAAAAATTTCAGAATTGCACGTTGCAATGTGGAGATATTACTGTTTGTGCATTTACAATATTCATTGATTTTTGCCATTGAAAAACATGTTTTTCATATACCAGAAATGTTTGAAGCTACTGACTGAATGAAAGGAGCTGGCATCTCACTCTCTTTGAATCTTCTTTATCATGCTAGGATTAACAGGAAAAAGCTAAAAATTTCAGAATTGCACCGTGCAATGTGGAGATATTACTGTTTGTGCATTTACAATATTTATTGATTTTTGCCATTGAAAAACATGTTTTTCATATACCAGAAATGTTTGAAGCTACTGACTGAATGAAAGGAGCTGGCATCTCACTCTCTTTGAATCTTCTTTATCATGCTAGGATTAGCAGGAAAAAGCAAAAAATTTCAGAATTGCACCTTGCAATGTGGAGATATTACTGTTTGTGCATTTACAATATTCATTGATTTTTGCCATTGAAAAACATGTTTTTCATATACCAGAAATGTTTGAAGCTACTGACTGAATGAAAGGAGCTGGCATCTCACTCTCTTTGAATCTTCTTTATCATGCTAGGATTAACAGGAAAAAGCTAAAAATTTCAGAATTGCACCGTGCAATGTGGAGATTTTACTGTTTGTGCATTTACAATATTCATTGATTTTTGCCATTGAAAAACGTTTTTCATATACCAGAAATGTTTGAAGCTACTGACTGAATGAAAGGAGCTGGCATCTCACTCTCTTTGAATCTTCTTTATCATGCTAGGATTAGCAGGAAAAAGCAAAAAATTTCAGAATTGCACCTTGCAATGTGGAGATATTACTGTTTGTGCATTTACAATATTCATTGATTTTTGCCATTGAAAAACATGTTTTTCATATACCAGAAATGTTTGAAGCTACTGACTGAATGAAAGGAGCTGGCATCTCACTCTCTTTGAATCTTCTTTATCATGCTAGGTTTAACAGGAAAAAGCTAAAAATTTCAGAATTGCACCGTGCAATGTGGAGATATTACTGTTTGTGCATTTACAATATTCATTGATTTTTGCCATTGAAAAACATGTTTTTCATATACCAGAAATGTTTGAAGCTACTGACTGAATGAAAGGAGCTGGCATCTCACTCTCTTTGAATCTTCTTTATCATGCTAGGATTAACAGGAAAAAGCTAAAAATTTCAGAATTGCACCGTGCAATGTGGAGATATTACTGTTTGTGCATTTACAATATTCATTGATTTTTGCCATTGAAAAACATGTTTTTCATATACCAGAAATGTTTGAAGCTACTGACTGAATGAAAGGAGCTGGCATCTCACTCTCTTTGAATCTTCTTTATCATGCTAGGATTAGCAGGAAAAAGCAAAAAATTTCAGAATTGCACCTTGCAATGTGGAGATATTACTGTTTGTGCATTTACAATATTCATTGATTTTTGCCATTGAAAAACATGTTTTTCATATACCAGAAATGTTTGAAGCTACTGACTGAATGAAAGGAGCTGGCATCTCACTCTCTTTGAATCTTCTTTATCATGCTAGGATTAACAGGAAAAAGCAAAAAATTTCAGAATTGCACCTTGCAATGTGGAGATATTACTGTTTGTGCATTTACAATATTCATTGATTTTTGCCATTGAAAAACATGTTTTTCATATACCAGAAATGTTTGAAGCTACTGACTGAATGAAAGGAGCTGGCATCTCACTCTCTTTGAATCTTCTTTATCATGCTAGGATTAACAGGAAAAAGCTAAAAATTTCAGAATTGCACCGTGCAATGTGGAGATATTACTGTTTGTGCATTTACAATATTCATTGATTTTTGCCATTGAAAAACATGTTTTTCATATACCAGAAATGTTTGAAGCTACTGACTGAATGAAAGGAGCTGGCATCTCACTCTCTTTGAATCTTCTTTATCATGCTAGGATTAGCAGGAAAAAGCAAACAATTTCAGAATTGCACCTTGCAATGTGGAGATATTACTGTTTGTGCATTTACAATATTCATTGATTTTTGCCATTGAAAAACTTTTTTTTCATATACCAGAAATGTTTGAAGCTACTGACTGAATGAAAGGAGCTGGCATCTCACTCTCTTTGAATCTTCTTTATCATGCTAGGATTAACAGGAAAAAGCTAAAAATTTCAGAATTGCACCGTGCAATGTGGAGATATTACTGTTTGTGCATTTACAATATTCATTGATTTTTGCCATTGAAAAACATGTTTTTCATATACCAGAAATGTTTGAAGCTACTGACTGAATGAAAGGAGCTGGCATCTCACTCTCTTTGAATCTTCTTTATCATGCTAGGATTAGCAGGAAAAAGCAAAAAATTTCAGAATTGCACCTTGCAATGTGGAGATATTACTGTTTGTGCATTTACAATATTCATTGATTTTTGCCATTGAAAAACATGTTTTTCATATACCAGAAATGTTTGAAGCTACTGACTGAATGAAAGGAGCTGGCATCTCACTCTCTTTGAATCTTCTTTATCATGCTAGGATTAACAGGAAAAAGCAAAAAATTTCAGAATTGCACCTTGCAATGTGGAGATATTACTGTTTGTGCATTTACAATATTCATTGATTTTTGCCATTGAAAAACATGTTTTTCATATACCAGAAATGTTTGAAGCTACTGACTGAATGAAAGGAGCTGGCATCTCACTCTCTTTGAATCTTCTTTATCATGCTAGGATTAACAGGAAAAAGCAAAAAATTTCAGAATTGCACCTTGCAATGTGGAGATATTACTGTTTGTGCATTTACAATATTCATTGATTTTTGCCATTGAAAAACGTCCAGAAATGTTTGAAGCTACTGACTGAATGAAAGGAGCTGGCATCTCACTCTCTTTGAATCTTCTTTATCATGCTAGGATTAACAGGAAAAAGCTAAAAATTTCAGAATTGCACCGTGCAATGTGGAGATATTACTGTTTGTGCATTTACAATATTCATTGATTTTTGCCATTGAAAAACATGTTTTTCATATACCAGAAATGTTTGAAGCTACTGACTGAATGAAAGGAGCTGGCATCTCACTCTCTTTGAATCTTCTTTATCATGCTAGGATTAGCAGGAAAAAGCAAACAATTTCAGAATTGCACCTTGCAATGTGGAGATATTACTGTTTGTGCATTTACAATATTCATTGATTTTTGCCATTGAAAAACTTTTTTTTCATATACCAGAAATGTTTGAAGCTACTGACTGAATGAAAGGAGCTGGCATCTCACTCTCTTTGAATCTTCTTTATCATGCTAGGATTAACAGGAAAAAGCTAAAAATTTCAGAATTGCACCGTGCAATGTGGAGATATTACTGTTTGTGCATTTACAATATTCATTGATTTTTGCCATTGAAAAACATGTTTTTCATATACCAGAAATGTTTGAAGCTACTGACTGAATGAAAGGAGCTGGCATCTCACTCTCTTTGAATCTTCTTTATCATGCTAGGATTAGCAGGAAAAAGCAAAAAATTTCAGAATTGCACCTTGCAATGTGGAGATATTACTGTTTGTGCATTTACAATATTCATTGATTTTTGCCATTGAAAAACGTCCAGAAATGTTTGAAGCTACTGACTGAATGAAAGGAGCTGGCATCTCACTCTCTTTGAATCTTCTTTATCATGCTAGGATTAACAGGAAAAAGCTAAAAATTTCAGAATTGCACCGTGCAATGTGGAGATATTACTGTTTGTGCATTTACAATATTCATTGATTTTTGCCATTGAAAAACATGTTTTTCATATACCAGAAATGTTTGAAGCTACTGACTGAATGAAAGGAGCTGGCATCTCACTCTCTTTGAATCTTCTTTATCATGCTAGGATTAGCAGGAAAAAGCAAAAAATTTCAGAATTGCACCTTGCAATGTGGAGATATTACTGTTTGTGCATTTACAATATTCATTGATTTTTGCCATTGAAAAACTTTTTTTTCATATACCAGAAATGTTTGAAGCTACTGACTGAATGAAAGGAGCTGGCATCTCACTCTCTTTGAATCTTCTTTATCATGCTAGGATTAACAGGAAAAAGCTAAAAATTTCAGAATTGCACCGTGCAATGTGGAGATATTACTGTTTGTGCATTTACAATATTCATTGATTTTTGCCATTGAAAAACATGTTTTTCATATACCAGAAATGTTTGAAGCTACTGACTGAATGAAAGGAGCTGGCATCTCACTCTCTTTGAATCTTCTTTATCATGCTAGGATTAGCAGGAAAAAGCAAAAAATTTCAGAATTGCACCTTGCAATGTGGAGATATTACTGTTTGTGCATTTACAATATTCATTGATTTTTGCCATTGAAAAACATGTTTTTCATATACCAGAAATGTTTGAAGCTACTGACTGAATGAAAGGAGCTGGCATCTCACTCTCTTTGAATCTTCTTTATCATGCTAGGATTAACAGGAAAAAGCAAAAAATTTCAGAATTGCACCTTGCAATGTGGAGATATTACTGTTTGTGCATTTACAATATTCATTGATTTTTGCCATTGAAAAACATGTTTTTCATATACCAGAAATGTTTGAAGCTACTGACTGAATGAAAGGAGCTGGCATCTCACTCTCTTTGAATCTTCTTTATCATGCTAGGATTAACAGGAAAAAGCAAAAAATTTCAGAATTGCACCTTGCAATGTGGAGATATTACTGTTTGTGCATTTACAATATTCATTGATTTTTGCCATTGAAAAACATGTTTTTCATATACCAGAAATGTTTGAAGCTACTGACTGAATGAAAGGAGCTGGCATCTCACTCTCTTTGAATCTTCTTTATCATGCTAGGATTAACAGGAAAAAGCTAAAAATTTCAGAATTGCACCGTGCAATGTGGAGATATTACTGTTTGTGCATTTACAATATTCATTGATTTTTGCCATTGAAAAACATGTTTTTCATATACCAGAAATGTTTGAAGCTACTGACTGAATGAAAGGAGCTGGCATCTCACTCTCTTTGAATCTTCTTTATCATGCTAGGATTAGCAGGAAAAAGCAAAAAATTTCAGAATTGCACCTTGCAATGTGGAGATATTACTGTTTGTGCATTTACAATATTCATTGATTTTTGCCATTGAAAAACATGTTTTTCATATACCAGAAATGTTTGAAGCTACTGACTGAATGAAAGGAGCTGGCATCTCACTCTCTTTGAATCTTCTTTATCATGCTAGGATTAGCAGGATAAAGCAAAAAATTTCAGAATTTCACCTTGCAATGTGGAGATATTACTGTTTGTGCATTTACAATATTCATTGATTTTTGCCATTGAAAAACATGTTTTTCATATACCAGAAATGTTTGAAGCTACTGACTGAATGAAAGGAGCTGGCATCTCACTCTCTTTGAATCTTCTTTATCATGCTAGGATTAACAGGAAAAAGCAAAAAATTTCAGAATTGCACCTTGCAATGTGGAGATATTACTGTTTGTGCATTTACAATATTCATTGATTTTTGCCATTGAAAAACGTCCAGAAATGTTTGAAGCTACTGACTGAATGAAAGGAGCTGGCATCTCACTCTCTTTGAATCTTCTTTATCATGCTAGGATTAGCAGGAAAAAGCAAAAAATTTCAGAATTGCACCTTGCAATGTGGAGATATTACTGTTTGTGCATTTACAATATTCATTGATTTTTGCCATTGAAAAACGTCCAGAAATGTTTGAAGCTACTGACTGAATGAAAGGAGCTGGCATCTCACTCTCTTTGAATCTTCTTTATCATGCTAGGATTAGCAGGAAAAAGCAAAAAATTTCAGAATTGCACCTTGCAATGTGGAGATATTACTGTTTGTGCATTTACAATATTCATTGATTTTTGCCATTGAAAAACATGTTTTTCATATACCAGAAATGTTTGAAGCTACTGACTGAATGAAAGGAGCTGGCATCTCACTCTTTGAATCTTCTTTATCATGCTAGGATTAGCAGGAAAAAGCAAACAATTTCAGAATTGCACCTTGCAATGTGGAGATATTACTGTTTGTGCATTTACAATATTCATTGATTTTTGCCATTGAAAAACATGTTTTTCATATACCAGAAATGTTTGAAGCTACTGACTGAATGAAAGGAGCTGGCATCTCACTCTCTTTGAATCTTCTTTATCATGCTAGGATTAACAGGAAAAAGCTAAAAATTTCAGAATTGCACCTTGCAATGTGGAGATATTACTGTTTGTGCATTTACAATATTCATTGATTTTTGCCATTGAAAAACATGTTTTTCATATACCAGAAATGTTTGAAGCTACTGACTGAATGAAAGGAGCTGGCATCTCACTCTCTTTGAATCTTCTTTATCATGCTAGGATTAGCAGGAAAAAGCAAAAAATTTCAGAATTGCACCTTGCAATGTGGAGATATTACTGTTTGTGCATTTACAATATTCATTGATTTTTGCCATTGAAAAACATGTTTTTCATATACCAGAAATGTTTGAAGCTACTGACTGAATGAAAGGAGCTGGCATCTCACTCTCTTTGAATCTTCTTTATCATGCTAGGATTAACAGGAAAAAGCTAAAAATTTCAGAATTGCACCGTGCAATGTGGAGATATTACTGTTTGTGCATTTACAATATTCATTGATTTTTGCCATTGAAAAACATGTTTTTCATATACCAGAAATGTTTGAAGCTACTGACTGAATGAAAGGAGCTGGCATCTCACTCTCTTTGAATCTTCTTTATCATGCTAGGATTAGCAGGAAAAAGCAAAAAATTTCAGAATTGCACCTTGCAATGTGGAGATATTACTGTTTGTGCATTTACAATATTCATTGATTTTTGCCATTGAAAAACATGTTTTTCATATACCAGAAATGTTTGAAGCTACTGACTGAATGAAAGGAGCTGGCATCTCACTCTCTTTGAATCTTCTTTATCATGCTAGGATTAACAGGAAAAAGCAAAAAATTTCAGAATTGCACCTTGCAATGTGGAGATATTACTGTTTGTGCATTTACAATATTCATTGATTTTTGCCATTGAAAAACATGTTTTTCATATACCAGAAATGTTTGAAGCTACTGACTGAATGAAAGGAGCTGGCATCTCACTCTCTTTGAATCTTCTTTATCATGCTAGGATTAACAGGAAAAAGCTAAAAATTTCAGAATTGCACCGTGCAATGTGGAGATATTACTGTTTGTGCATTTACAATATTCATTGATTTTTGCCATTGAAAAACATGTTTTTCATATACCAGAAATGTTTGAAGCTACTGACTGAATGAAAGGAGCTGGCATCTCACTCTCTTTGAATCTTCTTTATCATGCTAGGATTAGCAGGAAAAAGCAAAAAATTTCAGAATTGCACCTTGCAATGTGGAGATATTACTGTTTGTGCATTTACAATATTCATTGATTTTTGCCATTGAAAAACATGTTTTTCATATACCAGAAATGTTTGAAGCTACTGACTGAATGAAAGGAGCTGGCATCTCACTCTCTTTGAATCTTCTTTATCATGCTAGGATTAGCAGGATAAAGCAAAAAATTTCAGAATTGCACCTTGCAATGTGGAGATATTACTGTTTGTGCATTTACAATATTCATTGATTTTTGCCATTGAAAAACATGTTTTTCATATACCAGAAATGTTTGAAGCTACTGACTGAATGAAAGGAGCTGGCATCTCACTCTCTTTGAATCTTCTTTATCATGCTAGGATTAACAGGAAAAAGCAAAAAATTTCAGAATTGCACCTTGCAATGTGGAGATATTACTGTTTGTGCATTTACAATATTCATTGATTTTTGCCATTGAAAAACGTCCAGAAATGTTTGAAGCTACTGACTGAATGAAAGGAGCTGGCATCTCACTCTCTTTGAATCTTCTTTATCATGCTAGGATTAGCAGGAAAAAGCAAAAAATTTCAGAATTGCACCTTGCAATGTGGAGATATTACTGTTTGTGCATTTACAATATTCATTGATTTTTGCCATTGAAAAACGTCCAGAAATGTTTGAAGCTACTGACTGAATGAAAGGAGCTGGCATCTCACTCTCTTTGAATCTTCTTTATCATGCTAGGATTAGCAGGAAAAAGCAAAAAATTTCAGAATTGCACCTTGCAATGTGGAGATATTACTGTTTGTGCATTTACAATATTCATTGATTTTTGCCATTGAAAAACATGTTTTTCATATACCAGAAATGTTTGAAGCTACTGACTGAATGAAAGGAGCTGGCATCTCACTCTTTGAATCTTCTTTATCATGCTAGGATTAGCAGGAAAAAGCAAACAATTTCAGAATTGCACCTTGCAATGTGGAGATATTACTGTTTGTGCATTTACAATATTCATTGATTTTTGCCATTGAAAAACATGTTTTTCATATACCAGAAATGTTTGAAGCTACTGACTGAATGAAAGGAGCTGGCATCTCACTCTCTTTGAATCTTCTTTATCATGCTAGGATTAACAGGAAAAAGCTAAAAATTTCAGAATTGCACCTTGCAATGTGGAGATATTACTGTTTGTGCATTTACAATATTCATTGATTTTTGCCATTGAAAAACATGTTTTTCATATACCAGAAATGTTTGAAGCTACTGACTGAATGAAAGGAGCTGGCATCTCACTCTCTTTGAATCTTCTTTATCATGCTAGGATTAGCAGGAAAAAGCAAAAAATTTCAGAATTGCACCTTGCAATGTGGAGATATTACTGTTTGTGCATTTACAATATTCATTGATTTTTGCCATTGAAAAACATGTTTTTCATATACCAGAAATGTTTGAAGCTACTGACTGAATGAAAGGAGCTGGCATCTCACTCTCTTTGAATCTTCTTTATCATGCTAGGATTAACAGGAAAAAGCAAAAAATTTCAGAATTGCACCTTGCAATGTGGAGATATTACTGTTTGTGCATTTACAATATTCATTGATTTTTGCCATTGAAAAACATGTTTTTCATATACCAGAAATGTTTGAAGCTACTGACTGAATGAAAGGAGCTGGCATCTCACTCTCTTTGAATCTTCTTTATCATGCTAGGATTAACAGGAAAAAGCAAAAAATTTCAGAATTGCACCTTGCAATGTGGAGATATTACTGTTTGTGCATTTACAATATTCATTGATTTTTGCCATTGAAAAACATGTTTTTCATATACCAGAAATGTTTGAAGCTACTGACTGAATGAAAGGAGCTGGCATCTCACTCTCTTTGAATCTTCTTTATCATGCTAGGATTAACAGGAAAAAGCAAAAAATTTCAGAATTACACCTTGCAATGTGGAGATATTACTGTTTGTGCATTTACAATATTCATTGATTTTTGCCATTGAAAAACGTCCAGAAATGTTTGAAGCTACTGACTGAATGAAAGGAGCTGGCATCTCACTCTCTTTGAATCTTCTTTATCATGCTAGGATTAACAGGAAAAAGCTAAAAATTTCAGAATTGCACCGTGCAATGTGGAGATATTACTGTTTGTGCATTTACAATATTCATTGATTTTTGCCATTGAAAAACATGTTTTTCATATACCAGAAATGTTTGAAGCTACTGACTGAATGAAAGGAGCTGGCATCTCACTCTCTTTGAATCTTCTTTATCATGCTAGGATTAGCAGGAAAAAGCAAAAAATTTCAGAATTGCACCTTGCAATGTGGAGATATTACTGTTTGTGCATTTACAATATTCATTGATTTTTGCCATTGAAAAACATGTTTTTCATATACCAGAAATGTTTGAAGCTACTGACTGAATGAAAGGAGCTGGCATCTCACTCTCTTTGAATCTTCTTTATCATGCTAGGATTAACAGGAAAAAGCTAAAAATTTCAGAATTGCACCGTGCAATGTGGAGATATTACTGTTTGTGCATTTACAATATTCATTGATTTTTGCCATTGAAAAACATGTTTTTCATATACCAGAAATGTTTGAAGCTACTGACTGAATGAAAGGAGCTGGCATCTCACTCTCTTTGAATCTTCTTTATCATGCTAGGATTAGCAGGAAAAAGCAAAAAATTTCAGAATTGCACCTTGCAATGTGGAGATATTACTGTTTGTGCATTTACAATATTCATTGATTTTTGCCATTGAAAAACATGTTTTTCATATACCAGAAATGTTTGAAGCTACTGACTGAATGAAAGGAGCTGGCATCTCACTCTCTTTGAATCTTCTTTATCATGCTAGGATTAACAGGAAAAAGCTAAAAATTTCAGAATTGCACCGTGCAATGTGGAGATATTACTGTTTGTGCATTTACAATATTCATTGATTTTTGCCATTGAAAAACATGTTTTTCATATACCAGAAATGTTTGAAGCTACTGACTGAATGAAAGGAGCTGGCATCTCACTCTCTTTGAATCTTCTTTATCATGCTAGGATTAGCAGGAAAAAGCAAAAAATTTCAGAATTGCACCTTGCAATGTGGAGATATTACTGTTTGTGCATTTACAATATTCATTGATTTTTGCCATTGAAAAACGTCCAGAAATGTTTGAAGCTACTGACTGAATGAAAGGAGCTGGCATCTCACTCTCTTTGAATCTTCTTTATCATGCTAGGATTAACAGGAAAAAGCTAAAAATTTCAGAATTGCACCGTGCAATGTGGAGATATTACTGTTTGTGCATTTACAATATTCATTGATTTTTGCCATTGAAAAACATGTTTTTCATATACCAGAAATGTTTGAAGCTACTGACTGAATGAAAGGAGCTGGCATCTCACTCTCTTTGAATCTTCTTTATCATGCTAGGATTAGCAGGAAAAAGCAAAAAATTTCAGAATTGCACCTTGCAATGTGGAGATATTACTGTTTGTGCATTTACAATATTCATTGATTTTTGCCATTGAAAAACATGTTTTTCATATACCAGAAATGTTTGAAGCTACTGACTGAATGAAAGGAGCTGGCATCTCACTCTCTTTGAATCTTCTTTATCATGCTAGGATTAACAGGAAAAAGCAAAAAATTTCAGAATTGCACCTTGCAATGTGGAGATATTACTGTTTGTGCATTTACAATATTCATTGATTTTTGCCATTGAAAAACATGTTTTTCATATACCAGAAATGTTTGAAGCTACTGACTGAATGAAAGGAGCTGGCATCTCACTCTCTTTGAATCTTCTTTATCATGCTAGGATTAACAGGAAAAAGCAAAAAATTTCAGAATTGCACCTTGCAATGTGGAGATATTACTGTTTGTGCATTTACAATATTCATTGATTTTTGCCATTGAAAAACGTCCAGAAATGTTTGAAGCTACTGACTGAATGAAAGGAGCTGGCATCTCACTCGCTTTGAATCTTCTTTATCATGCTAGGATTAACAGGAAAAAGCTAAAAATTTCAGAATTGCACTGTGCAATGTGGAGATATTACTGTTTGTGCATTTACAATATTCATTGATTTTTGCCATTGAAAAACATGTTTTTCATATACCAGAAATGTTTGAAGCTACTGACTGAATGAAAGGAGCTGGCATCTCACTCTCTTTGAATCTTCTTTATCATGCTAGGATTAGCAGGAAAAAGCAAAAAATTTCAGAATTGCACCTTGCAATGTGGAGATATTACTGTTTGTGCATTTACAATATTCATTGATTTTTGCCATTGAAAAACATGTTTTTCATATACCAGAAATGTTTGAAGCTACTGACTGAATGAAAGGAGCTGGCATCTCACTCTCTTTGAATCTTCTTTATCATGCTAGGATTAACAGGAAAAAGCAAAAAATTTCAGAATTGCACCTTGCAATGTGGAGATATTACTGTTTGTGCATTTACAATATTCATTGATTTTTGCCATTGAAAAACATGTTTTTCATATACCAGAAATGTTTGAAGCTACTGACTGAATGAAAGGAGCTGGCATCTCACTCTCTTTGAATCTTCTTTATCATGCTAGGATTAACAGGAAAAAGCTAAAAATTTCAGAATTGCACCGTGCAATGTGGAGATATTACTGTTTGTGCATTTACAATATTCATTGATTTTTGCCATTGAAAAACATGTTTTTCATATACCAGAAATGTTTGAAGCTACTGACTGAATGAAAGGAGCTGGCATCTCACTCTCTTTGAATCTTCTTTATCATGCTAGGATTAGCAGGAAAAAGCAAAAAATTTCAGAATTGCACCTTGCAATGTGGAGTTATTACTGTTTGTGCATTTACAATATTCATTGATTTTTGCCATTGAAAAACGTCCAGAAATGTTTGAAGCTACTGACTGAATGAAAGGAGCTGGCATCTCACTCTCTTTGAATCTTCTTTATCATGCTAGGATTAGCAGGAAAAAGCAAAAAATTTCAGAATTTCACCTTGCAATGTGGAGATATTACTGTTTGTGCATTTACAATATTCATTGATTTTTGCCATTGAAAAACATGTTTTTCATATACCAGAAATGTTTGAAGCTACTGACTGAATGAAAGGAGCTGGCATCTCACTCTCTTTGAATCTTCTTTATCATGCTAGGATTAACAGGAAAAAGCTAAAAATTTCAGAATTGCACCGTGCAATGTGGAGATATTACTGTTTGTGCATTTAAAATATTCATTGATTTTTGCCATTGAAAAACATGTTTTTCATATACCAGAAATGTTTGAAGCTACTGACTGAATGAAAGGAGCTGGCATCTCACTCTCTTTGAATCTTCTTTATCATGCTAGGATTAGCAGGAAAAAGCAAAAAATTTCAGAATTGCACCTTGCAATGTGGAGATATTACTGTTTGTGCATTTACAATATTCATTGATTTTTGCCATTGAAAAACATGTTTTTCATATACCAGAAATGTTTGAAGCTACTGACTGAATGAAAGGAGCTGGCATCTCACTCTCTTTGAATCTTCTTTATCATGCTAGGATTAACAGGAAAAAGCAAAAAATTTCAGAATTGCACCTTGCAATGTGGAGATATTACTGTTTGTGCATTTACAATATTCATTGATTTTTGCCATTGAAAAACATGTTTTTCATATACCAGAAATGTTTGAAGCTACTGACTGAATGAAAGGAGCTGGCATCTCACTCTCTTTGAATCTTCTTTATCATGCTAGGATTAACAGGAAAAAGCAAAAAATTTCAGAATTGCACCTTGCAATGTGGAGATATTACTGTTTGTGCATTTACAATATTCATTGATTTTTGCCATTGAAAAACGTCCAGAAATGTTTGAAGCTACTGACTGAATGAAAGGAGCTGGCATCTCACTCTCTTTGAATCTTCTTTATCATGCTAGGATTAACAGGAAAAAGCTAAAAATTTCAGAATTGCACCGTGCAATGTGGAGATATTACTGTTTGTGCATTTACAATATTCATTGATTTTTGCCATTGAAAAACATGTTTTTCATATACCAGAAATGTTTGAAGCTACTGACTGAATGAAAGGAGCTGGCATCTCACTCTCTTTGAATCTTCTTTATCATGCTAGGATTAGCAGGAAAAAGCAAAAAATTTCAGAATTGCACCTTGCAATGTGGAGATATTACTGTTTGTGCATTTACAATATTCATTGATTTTTGCCATTGAAAAACATGTTTTTCATATACCAGAAATGTTTGAAGCTACTGACTGAATGAAAGGAGCTGGCATCTCACTCTCTTTGAATCTTCTTTATCATGCTAGGATTAACAGGAAATAGCAAAAAATTTCAGAATTGCACCTTGCAATGTGAAGATATTACTGTTTGTGCATTTACAATATTCATTGATTTTTGCCATTGAAAAACATGTTTTTCATATACCAGAAATGTTTGAAGCTACTGACTGAATGAAAGGAGCTGGCATCTCACTCTCTTTGAATCTTCTTTATCATGCTAGGATTAACAGGAAAAAGCTAAAAATTTCAGAATTGCACCGTGCAATGTGGAGATATTACTGTTTGTGCATTTACAATATTCATTGATTTTTGCCATTGAAAAACATGTTTTTCATATACCAGAAATGTTTGAAGCTACTGACTGAATGAAAGGAGCTGGCATCTCACTCTCTTTGAATCTTCTTTATCATGCTAGGATTAGCAGGAAAAAGCAAACAATTTCAGAATTGCACCTTGCAATGTGGAGATATTACTGTTTGTGCATTTACAATATTCATTGATTTTTGCCATTGAAAAACTTTTTTTTCATATACCAGAAATGTTTGAAGCTACTGACTGAATGAAAGGAGCTGGCATCTCACTCTCTTTGAATCTTCTTTATCATGCTAGGATTAACAGGAAAAAGCTAAAAATTTCAGAATTGCACCGTGCAATGTGGAGATATTACTGTTTGTGCATTTACAATATTCATTGATTTTTGCCATTGAAAAACATGTTTTTCATATACCAGAAATGTTTGAAGCTACTGACTGAATGAAAGGAGCTGGCATCTCACTCTCTTTGAATCTTCTTTATCATGCTAGGATTAGCAGGAAAAAGCAAAAAATTTCAGAATTGCACCTTGCAATGTGGAGATATTACTGTTTGTGCATTTACAATATTCATTGATTTTTGCCATTGAAAAACATGTTTTTCATATACCAGAAATGTTTGAAGCTACTGACTGAATGAAAGGAGCTGGCATCTCACTCTCTTTGAATCTTCTTTATCATGCTAGGATTAACAGGAAAAAGCAAAAAATTTCAGAATTGCACCTTGCAATGTGGAGATATTACTGTTTGTGCATTTACAATATTCATTGATTTTTGCCATTGAAAAACATGTTTTTCATATACCAGAAATGTTTGAAGCTACTGACTGAATGAAAGGAGCTGGCATCTCACTCTCTTTGAATCTTCTTTATCATGCTAGGATTAACAGGAAAAAGGAAAAAATTTCAGAATTGCACCTTGCAATGTGGAGATATTACTGTTTGTGCATTTACAATATTCATTGATTTTTGCCATTGAAAAACGTCCAGAAATGTTTGAAGCTACTGACTGAATGAAAGGAGCTGGCATCTCACTCTCTTTGAATCTTCTTTATCATGCTAGGATTAACAGGAAAAAGCTAAAAATTTCAGAATTGCACCGTGCAATGTGGAGATATTACTGTTTGTGCATTTACAATATTCATTGATTTTTGCCATTGAAAAACATGTTTTTCATATACCAGAAATGTTTGAAGCTACTGACTGAATGAAAGGAGCTGGCATCTCACTCTCTTTGAATCTTCTTTATCATGCTAGGATTAGCAGGAAAAAGCAAAAAATTTCAGAATTGCACCTTGCAATGTGGAGATATTACTGTTTGTGCATTTACAATATTCATTGATTTTTGCCATTGAAAAACATGTTTTTCATATACCAGAAATGTTTGAAGCTACTGACTGAATGAAAGGAGCTGGCATCTCACTCTCTTTGAATCTTCTTTATCATGCTAGGATTAACAGGAAAAAGCTAAAAATTTCAGAATTGCACCGTGCAATGTGGAGATATTACTGTTTGTGCATTTACAATATTCATTGATTTTTGCCATTGAAAAACATGTTTTTCATATACCAGAAATGTTTGAAGCTACTGACTGAATGAAAGGAGCTGGCATCTCACTCTCTTTGAATCTTCTTTATCATGCTAGGATTAGCAGGAAAAAGCAAAAAATTTCAGAATTGCACCTTGCAATGTGGAGATATTACTGTTTGTGCATTTACAATATTCATTGATTTTTGCCATTGAAAAACATGTTTTTCATATACCAGAAATGTTTGAAGCTACTGACTGAATGAAAGGAGCTGGCATCTCACTCTCTTTGAATCTTCTTTATCATGCTAGGATTAACAGGAAAAAGCAAAAAATTTCAGAATTGCACCTTGCAATGTGGAGATATTACTGTTTGTGCATTTACAATATTCATTGATTTTTGCCATTGAAAAACATGTTTTTCATATACCAGAAATGTTTGAAGCTACTGACTGAATGAAAGGAGCTGGCATCTCACTCTCTTTGAATCTTCTTTATCATGCTAGGATTAACAGGAAAAAGCTAAAAATTTCAGAATTGCACCGTGCAATGTGGAGATATTACTGTTTGTGCATTTACAATATTCATTGATTTTTGCCATTGAAAAACATGTTTTTCATATACCAGAAATGTTTGAAGCTACTGACTGAATGAAAGGAGCTGGCATCTCACTCTCTTTGAATCTTCTTTATCATGCTAGGATTAGCAGGAAAAAGCAAAAAATTTCAGAATTGCACCTTGCAATGTGGAGATATTACTGTTTGTGCATTTACAATATTCATTGATTTTTGCCATTGAAAAACATGTTTTTCATATACCAGAAATGTTTGAAGCTACTGACTGAATGAAAGGAGCTGGCATCTCACTCTCTTTGAATCTTCTTTATCATGCTAGGATTAGCAGGATAAAGCAAAAAATTTCAGAATTGCACCTTGCAATGTGGAGATATTACTGTTTGTGCATTTACAATATTCATTGATTTTTGCCATTGAAAAACATGTTTTTCATATACCAGAAATGTTTGAAGCTACTGACTGAATGAAAGGAGCTGGCATCTCACTCTCTTTGAATCTTCTTTATCATGCTAGGATTAACAGGAAAAAGCAAAAAATTTCAGAATTGCACCTTGCAATGTGGAGATATTACTGTTTGTGCATTTACAATATTCATTGATTTTTGCCATTGAAAAACGTCCAGAAATGTTTGAAGCTACTGACTGAATGAAAGGAGCTGGCATCTCACTCTCTTTGAATCTTCTTTATCATGCTAGGATTAGCAGGAAAAAGCAAAAAATTTCAGAATTGCACCTTGCAATGTGGAGATATTACTGTTTGTGCATTTACAATATTCATTGATTTTTGCCATTGAAAAACGTCCAGAAATGTTTGAAGCTACTGACTGAATGAAAGGAGCTGGCATCTCACTCTCTTTGAATCTTCTTTATCATGCTAGGATTAGCAGGAAAAAGCAAAAAATTTCAGAATTGCACCTTGCAATGTGGAGATATTACTGTTTGTGCATTTACAATATTCATTGATTTTTGCCATTGAAAAACATGTTTTTCATATACCAGAAATGTTTGAAGCTACTGACTGAATGAAAGGAGCTGGCATCTCACTCTTTGAATCTTCTTTATCATGCTAGGATTAGCAGGAAAAAGCAAACAATTTCAGAATTGCACCTTGCAATGTGGAGATATTACTGTTTGTGCATTTACAATATTCATTGATTTTTGCCATTGAAAAACATGTTTTTCATATACCAGAAATGTTTGAAGCTACTGACTGAATGAAAGGAGCTGGCATCTCACTCTCTTTGAATCTTCTTTATCATGCTAGGATTAACAGGAAAAAGCTAAAAATTTCAGAATTGCACCGTGCAATGTGGAGATATTACTGTTTGTGCATTTACAATATTCATTGATTTTTGCCATTGAAAAACATGTTTTTCATATACCAGAAATGTTTGAAGCTACTGACTGAATGAAAGGAGCTGGCATCTCACTCTCTTTGAATCTTCTTTATCATGCTAGGATTAGCAGGAAAAAGCAAAAAATTTCAGAATTGCACCTTGCAATGTGGAGATATTACTGTTTGTGCATTTACAATATTCATTGATTTTTGCCATTGAAAAACATGTTTTTCATATACCAGAAATGTTTGAAGCTACTGACTGAATGAAAGGAGCTGGCATCTCACTCTCTTTGAATCTTCTTTATCATGCTAGGATTAACAGGAAAAAGCAAAAAATTTCAGAATTGCACCTTGCAATGTGGAGATATTACTGTTTGTGCATTTACAATATTCATTGATTTTTGCCATTGAAAAACATGTTTTTCATATACCAGAAATGTTTGAAGCTACTGACTGAATGAAAGGAGCTGGCATCTCACTCTCTTTGAATCTTCTTTATCATGCTAGGATTAACAGGAAAAAGCAAAAAATTTCAGAATTGCACCTTGCAATGTGGAGATATTACTGTTTGTGCATTTACAATATTCATTGATTTTTGCCATTGAAAAACATGTTTTTCATATACCAGAAATGTTTGAAGCTACTGACTGAATGAAAGGAGCTGGCATCTCACTCTCTTTGAATCTTCTTTATCATGCTAGGATTAACAGGAAAAAGCAAAAAATTTCAGAATTACACCTTGCAATGTGGAGATATTACTGTTTGTGCATTTACAATATTCATTGATTTTTGCCATTGAAAAACGTCCAGAAATGTTTGAAGCTACTGACTGAATGAAAGGAGCTGGCATCTCACTCTCTTTGAATCTTCTTTATCATGCTAGGATTAACAGGAAAAAGCTAAAAATTTCAGAATTGCACCGTGCAATGTGGAGATATTACTGTTTGTGCATTTACAATATTCATTGATTTTTGCCATTGAAAAACATGTTTTTCATATACCAGAAATGTTTGAAGCTACTGACTGAATGAAAGGAGCTGGCATCTCACTCTCTTTGAATCTTCTTTATCATGCTAGGATTAGCAGGAAAAAGCAAAAAATTTCAGAATTGCACCTTGCAATGTGGAGATATTACTGTTTGTGCATTTACAATATTCATTGATTTTTGCCATTGAAAAACATGTTTTTCATATACCAGAAATGTTTGAAGCTACTGACTGAATGAAAGGAGCTGGCATCTCACTCTCTTTGAATCTTCTTTATCATGCTAGGATTAACAGGAAAAAGCTAAAAATTTCAGAATTGCACCGTGCAATGTGGAGATATTACTGTTTGTGCATTTACAATATTCATTGATTTTTGCCATTGAAAAACATGTTTTTCATATACCAGAAATGTTTGAAGCTACTGACTGAATGAAAGGAGCTGGCATCTCACTCTCTTTGAATCTTCTTTATCATGCTAGGATTAGCAGGAAAAAGCAAAAAATTTCAGAATTGCACCTTGCAATGTGGAGATATTACTGTTTGTGCATTTACAATATTCATTGATTTTTGCCATTGAAAAACATGTTTTTCATATACCAGAAATGTTTGAAGCTACTGACTGAATGAAAGGAGCTGGCATCTCACTCTCTTTGAATCTTCTTTATCATGCTAGGATTAACAGGAAAAAGCAAAAAATTTCAGAATAGCACCTTGCAATGTGGAGATATTACTGTTTGTGCATTTACAATATTCATTGATTTTTGCCATTGAAAAACATGTTTTTCATATACCAGAAATGTTTGAAGCTACTGACTGAATGAAAGGAGCTGCCATCTCACTCTCTTTGAATCTTCTTTATCATGCTAGGATTAACAGGAAAAAGCTAAAAATTTCAGAATTGCACCGTGCAATGTGGAGATATTACTGTTTGTGCATTTACAATATTCATTGATTTTTGCCATTGAAAAACATGTTTTTCATATACCAGAAATGTTTGAAGCTACTGACTGAATGAAAGGAGCTGGCATCTCACTCTCTTTGAATCTTCTTTATCATGCTAGGATTAGCAGGAAAAAGCAAAAAATTTCAGAATTGCACCTTGCAATGTGGAGATATTACTGTTTGTGCATTTACAATATTCATTGATTTTTGCCATTGAAAAACGTCCAGAAATGTTTGAAGCTACTGACTGAATGAAAGGAGCTGGCATCTCACTCTCTTTGAATCTTCTTTATCATGCTAGGATTAACAGGAAAAAGCTAAAAATTTCAGAATTGCACCGTGCAATGTGGAGATATTACTGTTTGTGCATTTACAATATTCATTGATTTTTGCCATTGAAAAACATGTTTTTCATATACCAGAAATGTTTGAAGCTACTGACTGAATGAAAGGAGCTGGCATCTCACTCTCTTTGAATCTTCTTTATCATGCTAGGATTAGCAGGAAAAAGCAAAAAATTTCAGAATTGCACCTTGCAATGTGGAGATATTACTGTTTGTGCATTTACAATATTCATTGATTTTTGCCATTGAAAAACATGTTTTTCATATACCAGAAATGTTTGAAGCTACTGACTGAATGAAAGGAGCTGGCATCTCACTCTCTTTGAATCTTCTTTATCATGCTAGGATTAACAGGAAAAAGCAAAAAATTTCAGAATTGCACCTTGCAATGTGGAGATATTACTGTTTGTGCATTTACAATATTCATTGATTTTTGCCATTGAAAAACATGTTTTTCATATACCAGAAATGTTTGAAGCTACTGACTGAATGAAAGGAGCTGGCATCTCACTCTCTTTGAATCTTCTTTATCATGCTAGGATTAACAGGAAAAAGCAAAAAATTTCAGAATTGCACCTTGCAATGTGGAGATATTACTGTTTGTGCATTTACAATATTCATTGATTTTTGCCATTGAAAAACGTCCAGAAATGTTTGAAGCTACTGACTGAATGAAAGGAGCTGGCATCTCACTCTCTTTGAATCTTCTTTATCATGCTAGGATTAGCAGGAAAAAGCAAAAAATTTCAGAATTGCACCTTGCAATGTGGAGATATTACTGTTTGTGCATTTACAATATTCATTGATTTTTGCCATTGAAAAACATGTTTTTCATATACCAGAAATGTTTGAAGCTACTGACTGAATGAAAGGAGCTGGCATCTCACTCTCTTTGAATCTTCTTTATCATGCTAGGATTAACAGGAAAAAGCAAAAAATTTCAGAATTGCACCTTGCAATGTGGAGATATTACTGTTTGTGCATTTACAATATTCATTGATTTTTGCCATTGAAAAACATGTTTTTCATATACCAGAAATGTTTGAAGCTACTGACTGAATGAAAGGAGCTGGCATCTCACTCTCTTTGAATCTTCTTTATCATGCTAGGATTAACAGGAAAAAGCAAAAAATTTCAGAATTGCACCTTGCAATGTGGAGATATTACTGTTTGTGCATTTACAATATTCATTGATTTTTGCCATTGAAAAACATGTTTTTCATATACCAGAAATGTTTGAAGCTACTGACTGAATGAAAGGAGCTGGCATCTCACTCTCTTTGAATCTTCTTTATCATGCTAGGATTAACAGGAAAAAGCAAAAAATTTCAGAATTGCACCTTGCAATGTGGAGATATTACTGTTTGTGCATTTACAATATTCATTGATTTTTGCCATTGAAAAACGTCCAGAAATGTTTGAAGCTACTGACTGAATGAAAGGAGCTGGCATCTCACTCTCTTTGAATCTTCTTTATCATGCTAGGATTAGCAGGAAAAAGCAAAAAATTTCAGAATTGCACCTTGCAATGTGGAGATATTACTGTTTGTGCATTTACAATATTCATTGATTTTTGCCATTGAAAAACATGTTTTTCATATACCAGAAATGTTTGAAGCTACTGACTGAATGAAAGGAGCTGGCATCTCACTCTCTTTGAATCTTCTTTATCATGCTAGGATTAACAGGAAAAAGCAAAAAATTTCAGAATTGCACCTTGCAATGTGGAGATATTACTGTTTGTGCATTTACAATATTCATTGATTTTTGCCATTGAAAAACATGTTTTTCATATACCAGAAATGTTTGAAGCTACTGACTGAATGAAAGGAGCTGGCATCTCACTCTCTTTGAATCTTCTTTATCATGCTAGGATTAACAGGAAAAAGCAAAAAATTTCAGAATTGCACCTTGCAATGTGGAGATATTACTGTTTGTGCATTTACAATATTCATTGATTTTTGCCATTGAAAAACGTCCAGAAATGTTTGAAGCTACTGACTGAATGAAAGGAGCTGGCATCTCACTCTCTTTGAATCTTCTTTATCATGCTAGGATTAACAGGAAAAAGCTAAAAATTTCAGAATTGCACCGTGCAATGTGGAGATATTACTGTTTGTGCATTTACAATATTCATTGATTTTTGCCATTGAAAAACATGTTTTTCATATACCAGAAATGTTTGAAGCTACTGACTGAATGAAAGGAGCTGGCATCTCACTCTCTTTGAATCTTCTTTATCATGCTAGGATTAGCAGGAAAAAGCAAAAAATTTCAGAATTGCACCTTGCAATGTGGAGATATTACTGTTTGTGCATTTACAATATTCATTGATTTTTGCCATTGAAAAACATGTTTTTCATATACCAGAAATGTTTGAAGCTACTGACTGAATGAAAGGAGCTGGCATCTCACTCTCTTTGAATCTTCTTTATCATGCTAGGATTAACAGGAAAAAGCAAAAAATTTCAGAATTGCACCTTGCAATGTGGAGATATTACTGTTTGTGCATTTACAATATTCATTGATTTTTGCCATTGAAAAACATGTTTTTCATATACCAGAAATGTTTGAAGCTACTGACTGAATGAAAGGAGCTGGCATCTCACTCTCTTTGAATCTTCTTTATCATGCTAGGATTAACAGGAAAAAGCTAAAAATTTCAGAATTGCACCGTGCAATGTGGAGATATTACTGTTTGTGCATTTACAATATTCATTGATTTTTGCCATTGAAAAACATGTTTTTCATATACCAGAAATGTTTGAAGCTACTGACTGAATGAAAGGAGCTGGCATCTCACTCTCTTTGAATCTTCTTTATCATTCTAGGATTAGCAGGAAAAAGCAAAAAATTTCAGAATTGCACCTTGCAATGTGGAGATATTACTGTTTGTGCATTTACAATATTCATTGATTTTTGCCATTGAAAAACATGTTTTTCATATACCAGAAATGTTTGAAGCTACTGACTGAATGAAAGGAGCTGGCATCTCACTCTCTTTGAATCTTCTTTATCATGCTAGGATTAGCAGGAAAAAGCAAAAAATTTCAGAATTGCACCTTGCAATGTGGAGATATTACTGTTTGTGCATTTACAATATTCATTGATTTTTGCCATTGAAAAACGTCCAGAAATGTTTGAAGCTACTGACTGAATGAAAGGAGCTGGCATCTCACTCTCTTTGAATCTTCTTTATCATGCTAGGATTAACAGGAAAAAGCTAAAAATTTCAGAATTGCACCGTGCAATGTGGAGATATTACTGTTTGTGCATTTACAATATTCATTGATTTTTGCCATTGAAAAACATGTTTTTCATATACCAGAAATGTTTGAAGCTACTGACTGAATGAAAGGAGCTGGCATCTCACTCTCTTTGAATCTTCTTTATCATGCTAGGATTAGCAGGAAAAAGCAAAAAATTTCAGAATTGCACCTTGCAATGTGGAGATATTACTGTTTGTGCATTTACAATATTCATTGATTTTTGCCATTGAAAAACATGTTTTTCATATACCAGAAATGTTTGAAGCTACTGACTGAATGAAAGGAGCTGGCATCTCACTCTCTTTGAATCTTCTTTATCATGCTAGGATTAACAGGAAAAAGCAAAAAATTTCAGAATTGCACCTTGCAATGTGGAGATATTACTGTTTGTGCATTTACAATATTCATTGATTTTTGCCATTGAAAAACATGTTTTTCATATACCAGAAATGTTTGAAGCTACTGACTGAATGAAAGGAGCTGGCATCTCACTCTCTTTGAATCTTCTTTATCATGCTAGGATTAGCAGGAAAAAGCAAAAAATTTCAGAATTGCACCTTGCAATGTGGAGATATTACTGTTTGTGCATTTACAATATTCATTGATTTTTGCCATTGAAAAACGTCCAGAAATGTTTGAAGCTACTGACTGAATGAAAGGAGCTGGCATCTCACTCTCTTTGAATCTTCTTTATCATGCTAGGATTAACAGGAAAAAGCTAAAAATTTCAGAATTGCACCGTGCAATGTGGAGATATTACTGTTTGTGCATTTACAATATTCATTGATTTTTGCCATTGAAAAACATGTTTTTCATATACCAGAAATGTTTGAAGCTACTGACTGAATGAAAGGAGCTGGCATCTCACTCTCTTTGAATCTTCTTTATCATGCTAGGATTAGCAGGAAAAAGCAAAAAATTTCAGAATTGCACCTTGCAATGTGGAGATATTACTGTTTGTGCATTTACAATATTCATTGATTTTTGCCATTGAAAAACATGTTTTTCATATACCAGAAATGTTTGAAGCTACTGACTGAATGAAAGGAGCTGGCATCTCACTCTCTTTGAATCTTCTTTATCATGCTAGGATTAACAGGAAAAAGCAAAAAATTTCAGAATTGCACCTTGCAATGTGGAGATATTACTGTTTGTGCATTTACAATATTCATTGATTTTTGCCATTGAAAAACATGTTTTTCATATACCAGAAATGTTTGAAGCTACTGACTGAATGAAAGGAGCTGGCATCTCACTCTCTTTGAATCTTCTTTATCATGCTAGGATTAACAGGAAAAAGCAAAAAATTTCAGAATTGCACCTTGCAATGTGGAGATATTACTGTTTGTGCATTTACAATATTCATTGATTTTTGCCATTGAAAAACGTCCAGAAATGTTTGAAGCTACTGACTGAATGAAAGGAGCTGGCATCTCACTCTCTTTGAATCTTCTTTATCATGCTAGGATTAGCAGGAAAAAGCAAAAAATTTCAGAATTGCACCTTGCAATGTGGAGATATTACTGTTTGTGCATTTACAATATTCATTGATTTTTGCCATTGAAAAACATGTTTTTCATATACCAGAAATGTTTGAAGCTACTGACTGAATGAAAGGAGCTGGCATCTCACTCTCTTTGAATCTTCTTTATCATGCTAGGATTAACAGGAAAAAGCAAAAAATTTCAGAATTGCACCTTGCAATGTGGAGATATTACTGTTTGTGCATTTACAATATTCATTGATTTTTGCCATTGAAAAACATGTTTTTCATATACCAGAAATGTTTGAAGCTACTGACTGAATGAAAGGAGCTGGCATCTCACTCTCTTTGAATCTTCTTTATCATGCTAGGATTAACAGGAAAAAGCAAAAAATTTCAGAATTGCACCTTGCAATGTGGAGATATTACTGTTTGTGCATTTACAATATTCATTGATTTTTGCCATTGAAAAACATGTTTTTCATATACCAGAAATGTTTGAAGCTACTGACTGAATGAAAGGAGCTGGCATCTCACTCTCTTTGAATCTTCTTTATCATGCTAGGATTAACAGGAAAAAGCAAAAAATTTCAGAATTGCACCTTGCAATGTGGAGATATTACTGTTTGTGCATTTACAATATTCATTGATTTTTGCCATTGAAAAACGTCCAGAAATGTTTGAAGCTACTGACTGAATGAAAGGAGCTGGCATCTCACTCTCTTTGAATCTTCTTTATCATGCTAGGATTAGCAGGAAAAAGCAAAAAATTTCAGAATTGCACCTTGCAATGTGGAGATATTACTGTTTGTGCATTTACAATATTCATTGATTTTTGCCATTGAAAAACATGTTTTTCATATACCAGAAATGTTTGAAGCTACTGACTGAATGAAAGGAGCTGGCATCTCACTCTCTTTG
Source organism: Phyllobates terribilis (assembly GCF_046119375.1). Classification (NCBI taxonomy): domain Eukaryota; kingdom Metazoa; phylum Chordata; class Amphibia; order Anura; family Dendrobatidae; genus Phyllobates; species Phyllobates terribilis. The sequence goes on from NW_027366282.1 coordinate 37,478, forward strand.
AATCTTCTTTATCATGCTAGGATTAACAGGAAAAAGCAAAAAATTTCAGAATTGCACCTTGCAATGTGGAGATATTACTGTTTGTGCATTTACAATATTCATTGATTTTTGCCATTGAAAAACATGTTTTTCATATACCAGAAATGTTTGAAGCTACTGACTGAATGAAAGGAGCTGGCATCTCACTCTCTTTGAATCTTCTTTATCATGCTAGGATTAACAGGAAAAAGCAAAAAATTTCAGAATTGCACCTTGCAATGTGGAGATATTACTGTTTGTGCATTTACAATATTCATTGATTTTTGCCATTGAAAAACGTCCAGAAATGTTTGAAGCTACTGACTGAATGAAAGGAGCTGGCATCTCACTCTCTTTGAATCTTCTTTATCATGCTAGGATTAACAGGAAAAAGCTAAAAATTTCAGAATTGCACCGTGCAATGTGGAGATATTACTGTTTGTGCATTTACAATATTCATTGATTTTTGCCATTGAAAAACATGTTTTTCATATACCAGAAATGTTTGAAGCTACTGACTGAATGAAAGGAGCTGGCATCTCACTCTCTTTGAATCTTCTTTATCATGCTAGGATTAGCAGGAAAAAGCAAAAAATTTCAGAATTGCACCTTGCAATGTGGAGATATTACTGTTTGTGCATTTACAATATTCATTGATTTTTGCCATTGAAAAACATGTTTTTCATATACCAGAAATGTTTGAAGCTACTGACTGAATGAAAGGAGCTGGCATCTCACTCTCTTTGAATCTTCTTTATCATGCTAGGATTAACAGGAAAAAGCAAAAAATTTCAGAATTGCACCTTGCAATGTGGAGATATTACTGTTTGTGCATTTACAATATTCATTGATTTTTGCCATTGAAAAACATGTTTTTCATATACCAGAAATGTTTGAAGCTACTGACTGAATGAAAGGAGCTGGCATCTCACTCTCTTTGAATCTTCTTTATCATGCTAGGATTAACAGGAAAAAGCTAAAAATTTCAGAATTGCACCGTGCAATGTGGAGATATTACTGTTTGTGCATTTACAATATTCATTGATTTTTGCCATTGAAAAACATGTTTTTCATATACCAGAAATGTTTGAAGCTACTGACTGAATGAAAGGAGCTGGCATCTCACTCTCTTTGAATCTTCTTTATCATTCTAGGATTAGCAGGAAAAAGCAAAAAATTTCAGAATTGCACCTTGCAATGTGGAGATATTACTGTTTGTGCATTTACAATATTCATTGATTTTTGCCATTGAAAAACATGTTTTTCATATACCAGAAATGTTTGAAGCTACTGACTGAATGAAAGGAGCTGGCATCTCACTCTCTTTGAATCTTCTTTATCATGCTAGGATTAGCAGGAAAAAGCAAAAAATTTCAGAATTGCACCTTGCAATGTGGAGATATTACTGTTTGTGCATTTACAATATTCATTGATTTTTGCCATTGAAAAACGTCCAGAAATGTTTGAAGCTACTGACTGAATGAAAGGAGCTGGCATCTCACTCTCTTTGAATCTTCTTTATCATGCTAGGATTAACAGGAAAAAGCTAAAAATTTCAGAATTGCACCGTGCAATGTGGAGATATTACTGTTTGTGCATTTACAATATTCATTGATTTTTGCCATTGAAAAACATGTTTTTCATATACCAGAAATGTTTGAAGCTACTGACTGAATGAAAGGAGCTGGCATCTCACTCTCTTTGAATCTTCTTTATCATGCTAGGATTAGCAGGAAAAAGCAAAAAATTTCAGAATTGCACCTTGCAATGTGGAGATATTACTGTTTGTGCATTTACAATATTCATTGATTTTTGCCATTGAAAAACATGTTTTTCATATACCAGAAATGTTTGAAGCTACTGACTGAATGAAAGGAGCTGGCATCTCACTCTCTTTGAATCTTCTTTATCATGCTAGGATTAACAGGAAAAAGCAAAAAATTTCAGAATTGCACCTTGCAATGTGGAGATATTACTGTTTGTGCATTTACAATATTCATTGATTTTTGCCATTGAAAAACATGTTTTTCATATACCAGAAATGTTTGAAGCTACTGACTGAATGAAAGGAGCTGGCATCTCACTCTCTTTGAATCTTCTTTATCATGCTAGGATTAACAGGAAAAAGCAAAAAATTTCAGAATTGCACCTTGCAATGTGGAGATATTACTGTTTGTGCATTTACAATATTCATTGATTTTTGCCATTGAAAAACGTCCAGAAATGTTTGAAGCTACTGACTGAATAAAAGGAGCTGGCATCTCACTCTCTTTGAATCTTCTTTATCATGCTAGGATTAACAGGAAAAAGCTAAAAATTTCAGAATTGCACCGTGCAATGTGGAGATATTACTGTTTGTGCATTTACAATATTCATTGATTTTTGCCATTGAAAAACATGTTTTTCATATACCAGAAATGTTTGAAGCTACTGACTGAATGAAAGGAGCTGGCATCTCACTCTCTTTGAATCTTCTTTATCATGCTAGGATTAGCAGGAAAAAGCAAAAAATTTCAGAATTGCACCTTGCAATGTGGAGATATTACTGTTTGTGCATTTACAATATTCATTGATTTTTGCCATTGAAAAACATGTTTTTCATATACCAGAAATGTTTGAAGCTACTGACTGAATGAAAGGAGCTGGCATCTCACTCTCTTTGAATCTTCTTTATCATGCTAGGATTAACAGGAAAAAGCAAAAAATTTCAGAATTGCACCTTGCAATGTGGAGATATTACTGTTTGTGCATTTACAATATTCATTGATTTTTGCCATTGAAAAACATGTTTTTCATATACCAGAAATGTTTGAAGCTACTGACTGAATGAAAGGAGCTGGCATCTCACTCTCTTTGAATCTTCTTTATCATGCTAGGATTAACAGGAAAAAGCTAAAAATTTCAGAATTGCACAGTGCAATGTGGAGATATTACTGTTTGTGCATTTACAATATTCATTGATTTTTGCCATTGAAAAACATGTTTTTCATATACCAGAAATGTTTGAAGCTACTGACTGAATGAAAGGAGCTGGCATCTCACTCTCTTTGAATCTTCTTTATCATTCTAGGATTAGCAGGAAAAAGCAAAAAATTTCAGAATTGCACCTTGCAATGTGGAGATATTACTGTTTGTGCATTTACAATATTCATTGATTTTTGCCATTGAAAAACATGTTTTTCATATACCAGAAATGTTTGAAGCTACTGACTGAATGAAAGGAGCTGGCATCTCACTCTCTTTGAATCTTCTTTATCATGCTAGGATTAGCAGGAAAAAGCAAAAAATTTCAGAATTGCACCTTGCAATGTGGAGATATTACTGTTTGTGCATTTACAATATTCATTGATTTTTGCCATTGAAAAACATGTTTTTCATATACCAGAAATGTTTGAAGCTACTGACTGAATGAAAGGAGCTGGCATCTCACTCTCTTTGAATCTTCTTTATCATGCTAGGATTAGCAGGAAAAAGCAAAAAATTTCAGAATTGCACCTTGCAATGTGGAGATATTACTGTTTGTGCATTTACAATATTCATTGATTTTTGCCATTGAAAAACATGTTTTTCATATACCAGAAATGTTTGAAGCTACTGACTGAATGAAAGGAGCTGGCATCTCACTCTCTTTGAATCTTCTTTATCATGCTAGGATTAACAGGAAAAAGCAAAAAATTTCAGAATTGCACCTTGCAATGTGGAGATATTACTGTTTGTGCATTTACAATATTCATTGATTTTTGCCATTGAAAAACATGTTTTTCATATACCAGAAATGTTTGAAGCTACTGACTGAATGAAAGGAGCTGGCATCTCACTCTCTTTGAATCTTCTTTATCATGCTAGGATTAACAGGAAAAAGCAAAAAATTTCAGAATTGCACCTTGCAATGTGGAGATATTACTGTTTGTGCATTTACAATATTCATTGATTTTTGCCATTGAAAAACATGTTTTTCATATACCAGAAATGTTTGAAGCTACTGACTGAATGAAAGGAGCTGGCATCTCACTCTCTTTGAATCTTCTTTATCATGCTAGGATTAACAGGAAAAAGCTAAAAATTTCAGAATTGCACCGTGCAATGTGGAGATATTACTGTTTGTGCATTTACAATATTCATTGATTTTTGCCATTGAAAAACATGTTTTTCATATACCAGAAATGTTTGAAGCTACTGACTGAATGAAAGGAGCTGGAATCTCACTCTCTTTGAATCTTCTTTATCATTCTAGGATTAGCAGGAAAAAGCAAAAAATTTCAGAATTGCACCTTGCAATGTGGAGATATTACTGTTTGTGCATTTACAATATTCATTGATTTTTGCCATTGAAAAACATGTTTTTCATATACCAGAAATGTTTGAAGCTACTGACTGAATGAAAGGAGCTGGCATCTCACTCTCTTTGAATCTTCTTTATCATGCTAGGATTAACAGGAAAAAGCTAAAAATTTCAGAATTGCACTGTGCAATGTGGAGATATTACTGTTTGTGCATTTACAATATTCATTGATTTTTGCCATTGAAAAACATGTTTTTCATATACCAGAAATGTTTGAAGCTACTGACTGAATGAAAGGAGCTGGCATCTCACTCTCTTTGAATCTTCTTTATCATGCTAGGATTAGCAGGAAAAAGCAAAAAATTTCAGAATTGCACCTTGCAATGTGGAGATATTACTGTTTGTGCATTTACAATATTCATTGATTTTTGCCATTGAAAAACATGTTTTTCATATACCAGAAATGTTTGAAGCTACTGACTGAATGAAAGGAGCTGGCATCTCACTCTCTTTGAATCTTCTTTATCATGCTAGGATTAGCAGGAAAAAGCAAAAAATTTCAGAATTGCACCTTGCAATGTGGAGATATTACTGTTTGTGCATTTACAATATTCATTGATTTTTGCCATTGAAAAACATGTTTTTCATATACCAGAAATGTTTGAAGCTACTGACTGAATGAAAGGAACTGGCATCTCACTCTCTTTGAATCTTCTTTATCATGCTAGGATTAACAGGAAAAAGCAAAAAATTTCAGAATTGCACCTTGCAATGTGGAGATATTACTGTTTGTGCATTTACAATATTCATTGATTTTTGCCATTGAAAAACATGTTTTTCATATACCAGAAATGTTTGAAGCTACTGACTGAATGAAAGGAGCTGGCATCTCACTCTCTTTGAATCTTCTTTATCATGCTAGGATTAACAGGAAAAAGCAAAAAATTTCAGAATTGCACCTTGCAATGTGGAGATATTACTGTTTGTGCATTTACAATATTCATTGATTTTTGCCATTGAAAAACGTCCAGAAATGTTTGAAGCTACTGACTGAATGAAAGGAGCTGGCATCTCACTCTCTTTGAATCTTCTTTATCATGCTAGGATTAACAGGAAAAAGCTAAAAATTTCAGAATTGCACCGTGCAATGTGGAGATATTACTGTTTGTGCATTTACAATATTCATTGATTTTTGCCATTGAAAAACATGTTTTTCATATACCAGAAATGTTTGAAGCTACTGACTGAATGAAAGGAGATGGCATCTCACTCTCTTTGAATCTTCTTTATCATGCTAGGATTAGCAGGAAAAAGCAAAAAATTTCAGAATTGCACCTTGCAATGTGGAGATATTACTGTTTGTGCATTTACAATATTCATTGATTTTTGCCATTGAAAAACATGTTTTTCATATACCAGAAATGTTTGAAGCTACTGACTGAATGAAAGGAGCTGGCATCTCACTCTCTTTGAATCTTCTTTATCATGCTAGGATTAACAGGAAAAAGCAAAAAATTTCAGAATTGCACCTTGCAATGTGGAGATATTACTGTTTGTGCATTTACAATATTCATTGATTTTTGCCATTGAAAAACATGTTTTTCATATACCAGAAATGTTTGAAGCTACTGACTGAATTAAAGGAGCTGGCATCTCACTCTCTTTGAATCTTCTTTATCATGCTAGGATTAACAGGAAAAAGCTAAAAATTTCAGAATTGCACCGTGCAATGTGGAGATATTACTGCTTGTGCATTTACAATATTCATTGATTTTTGCCATTGAAAAACATGTTTTTCATATACCAGAAATGTTTGAAGCTACTGACTGAATGAAAGGAGCTGGCATCTCACTCTCTTTGAATCTTCTTTATCATGCTAGGATTAGCAGGAAAAAGCAAAAAATTTCAGAATTGCACCTTGCAATGTGGAGTTATTACTGTTTGTGCATTTACAATATTCATTGATTTTTGCCATTGAAAAACGTCCAGAAATGTTTGAAGCTACTGACTGAATGAAAGGAGCTGGCATCTCACTCTCTTTGAATCTTCTTTATCATGCTTGGATTAGCAGGAAAAAGCAAAAAATTTCAGAATTGCACCTTGCAATGTGGAGATATTACTGTTTGTGCATTTACAATATTCATTGATTTTTGCCATTGAAAAACATGTTTTTCATATACCAGAAATGTTTGAAGCTACTGACTGAATGAAAGGAGCTGGCATCTCACTCTCTTTGAATCTTCTTTATCATGCTAGGATTAGCAGGAAAAAGCAAAAAATTTCAGAATTGCACCTTGCAATGTGGAGATATTACTGTTTGTGCATTTACAATATTCATTGATTTTTGCCATTGAAAAACATGTTTTTCATATACCAGAAATGTTTGAAGCTACTGACTGAATGAAAGGAGCTGGCATCTCACTCTCTTTGAATCTTCTTTATCATGCTAGGATTAACAGGAAAAAGCAAAAAATTTCAGAATTGCACCTTGCAATGTGGAGATATTACTGTTTGTGCATTTACAATATTCATTGATTTTTGCCATTGAAAAACATGTTTTTCATATACCAGAAATGTTTGAAGCTACTGACTGAATGAAAGGAGCTGGCATCTCACTCTCTTTGAATCTTCTTTATCATGCTAGGATTAACAGGAAAAAGCAAAAAATTTCAGAATTGCACCTTGCAATGTGGAGATATTACTGTTTGTGCATTTACAATATTCATTGATTTTTGCCATTGAAAAACGTCCAGAAATGTTTGAAGCTACTGACTGAATGAAAGGAGCTGGCATCTCACTCTCTTTGAATCTTCTTTATCATGCTAGGATTAACAGGAAAAAGCTAAAAATTTCAGAATTGCACCGTGCAATGTGGAGATATTACTGTTTGTGCATTTACAATATTCATTGATTTTTGCCATTGAAAAACATGTTTTTCATATACCAGAAATGTTTGAAGCTACTGACTGAATGAAAGGAGCTGGCATCTCACTCTCTTTGAATCTTCTTTATCATGCTAGGATTAGCAGGAAAAAGCAAAAAATTTCAGAATTGCACCTTGCAATGTGGAGATATTACTGTTTGTGCATTTACAATATTCATTGATTTTTGCCATTGAAAAACATGTTTTTCATATACCAGAAATGTTTGAAGCTACTGACTGAATGAAAGGAGCTGGCATCTCACTCTCTTTGAATCTTCTTTATCATGCTAGGATTAACAGGAAAAAGCAAAAAATTTCAGAATTGCACCTTGCAATGTGGAGATATTACTGTTTGTGCATTTACAATATTCATTGATTTTTGCCATTGAAAAACATGTTTTTCATATACCAGAAATGTTTGAAGCTACTGACTGAATGAAAGGAGCTGGCATCTCATTCTCTTTGAATCTTCTTTATCATGCTAGGATTAACAGGAAAAAGCTAAAAATTTCAGAATTGCACCGTGCAATGTGGAGATATTACTGTTTGTGCATTTACAATATTCATTGATTTTTGCCATTGAAAAACATGTTTTTCATATACCAGAAATGTTTGAAGCTACTGACTGAATGAAAGGAGCTGGCATCTCACTCTCTTTGAATCTTCTTTATCATGCTAGGATTAGCAGGAAAAAGCAAAAAATTTCAGAATTGCACCTTGCAATGTGGAGATATTTGTTATGTTCTGCTACCAAAGCTAAGGAAAGAGAGGAGATCTGTCCCTACTATAAGACTCAGCTGAATCCCTACGATGTAACAGGGAACCTGATCCTGCGATCAGACCTGCTAAAGTCCTAATCTAGTCTGTACGGAGACCTATAGATGTGAGGAGGGAATCCCTACAAGTACTAAGGACTGGGAGGAATATGGGACACCTCCTAACAGAAATAGTAGCAGACAGATGAACAAACAAAATAGATAGAACATAGAGGTCCGTAGACCAAGCAAACTAACAGAGTTAGATACAGAGCACAGGCTAGCTAGAAAGTAGATATACAATGAAGTCCAGCAAAGCCAGAAGGGCGGAGCAGGATTAAATAGGCCAACAAGGTCATGTGACCAGCAAAGGAAAAAAACCTAACAGCAAGGTTCTAACAGTACCCCCCCTTCTAAGAGGATCCTCCGGATCCCCTAGGACCAGGCTTATCAGGAAATCTCCTGTGAAACGCTCTGATAAGTCTGGACGCGGAAACATCATCTGACCTCACCCAAGAGTTATCCTCGGGTCCGAAACCTTTCCAGGCCACAAGATACTGCAAACTACCTCTATACCGTCTAGAGTCAAGGATGCGAGAAATTTCATATTCCCCGTCCTCCACCACCGGAGGAACAGAGGCAGAGGCGTCACCATCCGACACAACAGCTTTTTTTAACAGAGAGACATGAAAGACCGGATTAATTCTCCAGGAGGTAGGAACCTCCAACCTAACAGCAGATTGGTTGACAACCTGAAGCACCTTAAAGGGCCCTACAAACTTGGGACCCAATTTCTTAGAAGGAATCCTCAACCGCAGATTCCTAGAGGACAACCAAACCATGTCACCAACAGCGAACAAAACCTCCTGTCGTTTCCTATCAAAGTAGTCTTTAGATTTTCTGTTGGCCTCCTGAAGATTACCACGCACATCCGTCCAAACTCTTTCCAAATTACCGGAAAAATTCTCCTCCTCAGGCACGGCAGATCCCAACTTGGAGAACGACCCAAACGACGGACTTTTTCTTGAGAGCGAGGTGCCACCGATCCAATCTCCATCGGTTCACCACTGTTAGTACACACATTATCATAACCAGAAACTGACATAGCAGAGGATTTGCTCTCATTAACCCTAGCACGCAGTCTTCTATCCACCCGTATAGCTAATTGCATAGCCTGTTGCAAATCCTCAGGTGTAGGATAAGCAATTAGCAGGTCTTTAACCCTTTCACTGAGCCCAGCAAGAAATAGACTTTTCAGAGCAGAATCGTTCCACCCTGTTTGAGTGGACCAACGACGAAAATGAGTACAATATTTTTCGACATTACCTGATCCTTGTTTTAAACGTCTCAACTCAGTCTCAGCTGATGCCACACGGTCAGGATCATCATATAATAGTCCTAAAGCAGAAAAAAAACTATCCACTGATCTGAAGCATGTATCACTAGGTTGCAAAGAAAAGGCCCACTCCTGAGGCTCTTTGCGCAAAAGTGACATTATGAACCCTACGCGCTGGGATTCATCCCCAGAGGACTTGGGTCTCAAACGAAAATACAATAAGCAAGCATTTTTAAATGAAAAAAATTCTCGATGTTCACCAAAAAATAAATCCGGCAAACATACCTTAGGCTCCAAGAAATATGCTCCAGGACAGTTACTCACGTGCTGACGGAGCTCGGCCACTTCCAGAGAGAGTCCCTGCAGGTGTTTAGCCAAATCCTGAACCGACACCATGATGGAACAAAAAAAAAAAAAAAAAATCTTTCCTTAGAGAATTTGCAGGCTGGACTTACTGTTATGTTCTGCTACCAAAGCTAAGGAAAGAGAGGAGATCTGTCCCTACTATAAGACTCAGCTGAATCCCTACGATGTAACAGGGAACCTGATCCTGCGATCAGACCTGCTAAAGTCCTAATCTAGTCTGTACGGAGACCTATAGATGTGAGGAGGGAATCCCTACAAGTACTAAGGACTGGGAGGAATATGGGACACCTCCTAACAGAAATAGTAGCAGACAGATGAACAAACAAAATAGATAGAACATAGAGGTCCGTAGACCAAGCAAACTAACAGAGTTAGATACAGAGCACAGGCTAGCTAGAAAGTAGATATACAATGAAGTCCAGCAAAGCCAGAAGGGCGGAGCAGGATTAAATAGGCCAACAAGGTCATGTGACCAGCAAAGGAAAAAAACCTAACAGCAAGGTTCTAACAATATTACTGTTTGTGCATTTACAATATTCATTGATTTTTGCCATTGAAAAACATGTTTTTCATATACCAGAAATGTTTGAAGCTACTGACTGAATGAAAGGAGCTGGCATCTCACTCTCTTTGAATCTTCTTTATCATGCTAGGATTAACAGGAAAAAGCAAAAAATTTCAGAATTGCACCTTGCAATGTGGAGATATTACTGTTTGTGCATTTACAATATTCATTGATTTTTGCCATTGAAAAACATGTTTTTCATATACCAGAAATGTTTGAAGCTACTGACTGAATGAAAGGAGCTGGCATCTCACTCTCTTTGAATCTTCTTTATCATGCTAGGATTAACAGGAAAAAGCTAAAAATTTCAGAATTGCACCGTGCAATGTGGAGATATTACTGTTTGTGCATTTACAATATTCATTGATTTTTGCCATTGAAAAACATGTTTTTCATATACCAGAAATGTTTGAAGCTACTGACTGAATGAAAGGAGCTGGCATCTCACTCTCTTTGAATCTTCTTTATCATGCTAGGATTAGCAGGAAAAAGCAAACAATTTCAGAATTGCACCTTGCAATGTGGAGATATTACTGTTTGTGCATTTACAATATTCATTGATTTTTGCCATTGAAAAACTTTTTTTTCATATACCAGAAATGTTTGAAGCTACTGACTGAATGAAAGGAGCTGGCATCTCACTCTCTTTGAATCTTCTTTATCATGCTAGGATTAACAGGAAAAAGCTAAAAATTTCAGAATTGCACCGTGCAATGTGGAGATATTACTGTTTGTGCATTTACAATATTCATTGATTTTTGCCATTGAAAAACATGTTTTTCATATACCAGAAATGTTTGAAGCTACTGACTGAATGAAAGGAGCTGGCATCTCACTCTCTTTGAATCTTCTTTATCATGCTAGGATTAGCAGGAAAAAGCAAAAAATTTCAGAATTGCACCTTGCAATGTGGAGATATTACTGTTTGTGCATTTACAATATTCATTGATTTTTGCCATTGAAAAACATGTTTTTCATATACCAGAAATGTTTGAAGCTACTGACTGAATGAAAGGAGCTGGCATCTCACTCTCTTTGAATCTTCTTTATCATGCTAGGATTAACAGGAAAAAGCAAAAAATTTCAGAATTGCACCTTGCAATGTGGAGATATTACTGTTTGTGCATTTACAATATTCATTGATTTTTGCCATTGAAAAACATGTTTTTCATATACCAGAAATGTTTGAAGCTACTGACTGAATGAAAGGAGCTGGCATCTCACTCTCTTTGAATCTTCTTTATCATGCTAGGATTAACAGGAAAAAGCAAAAAATTTCAGAATTGCACCTTGCAATGTGGAGATATTACTGTTTGTGCATTTACAATATTCATTGATTTTTGCCATTGAAAAACGTCCAGAAATGTTTGAAGCTACTGACTGAATGAAAGGAGCTGGCATCTCACTCTCTTTGAATCTTCTTTATCATGCTAGGATTAACAGGAAAAAGCTAAAAATTTCAGAATTGCACCGTGCAATGTGGAGATATTACTGTTTGTGCATTTACAATATTTATTGATTTTTGCCATTGAAAAACATGTTTTTCATATACCAGAAATGTTTGAAGCTACTAACTGAATGAAAGGAGCTGGCATCTCACTCTCTTTGAATCTTCTTTATCATGCTAGGATTAGCAGGAAAAAGCAAAAAATTTCAGAATTGCACCTTGCAATGTGGAGATATTACTGTTTGTGCATTTACAATATTCATTGATTTTTGCCATTGAAAAACATGTTTTTCATATACCAGAAATGTTTGAAGCTACTGACTGAATGAAAGGAGCTGGCATCTCACTCTCTTTGAATCTTCTTTATCATGCTAGGATTAACAGGAAAAAGCAAAAAATTTCAGAATTGCACCTTGCAATGTGGAGATATTACTGTTTGTGCATTTACAATATTCATTGATTTTTGCCATTGAAAAACATGTTTTTCATATACCAGAAATGTTTGAAGCTACTGACTGAATGAAAGGAGCTGGCATCTCACTCTCTTTGAATCTTCTTTATCATGCTAGGATTAACAGGAAAAAGCTAAAAATTTCAGAATTGCACCGTGCAATGTGGAGATATTACTGTTTGTGCATTTACAATATTCATTGATTTTTGCCATTGAAAAACATGTTTTTCATATACCAGAAATGTTTGAAGCTACTGACTGAATGAAAGGAGCTGGCATCTCACTCTCTTTGAATCTTCTTTATCATGCTAGGATTAACAGGAAAAAGCAAAAAATTTCAGAATTGCACCTTGCAATGTGGAGATATTACTGTTTGTGCATTTACAATATTCATTGATTTTTGCCATTGAAAAACATGTTTTTCATATACCAGAAATGTTTGAAGCTACTGACTGAATGAAAGGAGCTGGCATCTCACTCTCTTTGAATCTTCTTTATCATGCTAGGATTAACAGGAAAAAGCAAAAAATTTCAGAATTGCACCTTGCAATGTGGAGATATTACTGTTTGTGCATTTACAATATTCATTGATTTTTGCCATTGAAAAACATGTTTTTCATATACCAGAAATGTTTGAAGCTACTGACTGAATGAAAGGAGCTGGCATCTCACTCTCTTTGAATCTTCTTTATCATGCTAGGATTAGCAGGAAAAAGCAAAAAATTTCAGAATTGCACCTTGCAATGTGGAGATATTACTGTTTGTGCATTTACAATATTCATTGATTTTTGCCATTGAAAAACATGTTTTTCATATACCAGAAATGTTTGAAGCTACTGACTGAATGAAAGGAGCTGGCATCTCACTCTCTTTGAATCTTCTTTATCATGCTAGGATTAACAGGAAAAAGCAAAAAATTTCAGAATTGCACCTTGCAATGTGGAGATATTACTGTTTGTGCATTTACAATATTCATTGATTTTTGCCATTGAAAAACATGTTTTTCATATACCAGAAATGTTTGAAGCTACTGACTGAATGAAAGGAGCTGGCATCTCACTCTCTTTGAATCTTCTTTATCATGCTAGGATTAACAGGAAAAAGCTAAAAATTTCGGAATTGCACCGTGCAATGTGGAGATATTACTGTTTGTGCATTTACAATATTCATTGATTTTTGCCATTGAAAAACATGTTTTTCATATACCAGAAATGTTTGAAGCTACTGACTGAATGAAAGGAGCTGGCATCTCACTCTCTTTGAATCTTCTTTATCATGCTAGGATTAGCAGGAAAAAGCAAACAATTTCAGAATTGCACCTTGCAATGTGGAGATATTACTGTTTGTGCATTTACAATATTCATTGATTTTTGCCATTGAAAAACTTTTTTTTCATATACCAGAAATGTTTGAAGCTACTGACTGAATGAAAGGAGCTGGCATCTCACTCTCTTTGAATCTTCTTTATCATGCTAGGATTAACAGGAAAAAGCTAAAAATTTCAGAATTGCACCGTGCAATGTGGAGATATTACTGTTTGTGCATTTACAATATTCATTGATTTTTGCCATTGAAAAACATGTTTTTCATATACCAGAAATGTTTGAAGCTACTGACTGAATGAAAGGAGCTGGCATCTCACTCTCTTTGAATCTTCTTTATCATGCTAGGATTAGCAGGAAAAAGCAAAAAATTTCAGAATTGCACCTTGCAATGTGGAGATATTACTGTTTGTACATTTACAATATTCATTGATTTTTGCCATTGAAAAACATGTTTTTCATATACCAGAAATGTTTGAAGCTACTGACTGAATGAAAGGAGCTGGCATCTCACTCTCTTTGAATCTTCTTTATCATGCTAGGATTAACAGGAAAAAGCAAAAAATTTCAGAATTGCACCTTGCAATGTGGAGATATTACTGTTTGTGCATTTACAATATTCATTGATTTTTGCCATTGAAAAACATGTTTTTCATATACCAGAAATGTTTGAAGCTACTGACTGAATGAAAGGAGCTGGCATCTCACTCTCTTTGAATCTTCTTTATCATGCTAGGATTAACAGGAAAAAGCAAAAAATTTCAGAATTGCAGCTTGCAATGTGGAGATATTACTGTTTGTGCATTTACAATATTCATTGATTTTTGCCATTGAAAAACGTCCAGAAATGTTTGAAGCTACTGAGTGAATGAAAGGAGCTGGCATCTCACTCTCTTTGAATCTTCTTTATCATGCTAGGATTAACAGGAAAAAGCTAAAAATTTCAGAATTGCACCGTGCAATGTGGAGATATTACTGTTTGTGCATTTACAATATTCATTGATTTTTGCCATTGAAAAACATGTTTTTCATATACCAGAAATGTTTGAAGCTACTGACTGAATGAAAGGAGCTGGCATCTCACTCTCTTTGAATCTTCTTTATCATGCTAGGATTAGCAGGAAAAAGCAAAAAATTTCAGAATTGCACCTTGCAATGTGGAGATATTACTGTTTGTGCATTTACAATATTCATTGATTTTTGCCATTGAAAAACATGTTTTTCATATACCAGAAATGTTTGAAGCTACTGACTGAATGAAAGGAGCTGGCATCTCACTCTCTTTGAATCTTCTTTATCATGCTAGGATTAACAGGAAAAAGCAAAAAATTTCAGAATTGCACCTTGCAATGTGGAGATATTACTGTTTGTGCATTTACAATATTCATTGATTTTTGCCATTGAAAAACATGTTTTTCATATACCAGAAATGTTTGAAGCTACTGACTGAATGAAAGGAGCTGGCATCTCACTCTCTTTGAATCTTCTTTATCATGCTAGGATTAACAGGAAAAAGCTAAAAATTTCAGAATTGCACCGTGCAATGTGGAGATATTACTGTTTGTGCATTTACAATATTCATTGATTTTTGCCATTGAAAAACATGTTTTTCATATACCAGAAATGTTTGAAGCTACTGACTGAATGAAAGGAGCTGGCATCTCACTCTCTTTGAATCTTCTTTATCATGCTAGGATTAGCAGGAAAAAGCAAACAATTTCAGAATTGCACCTTGCAATGTGGAGATATTACTGTTTGTGCATTTACAATATTCATTGATTTTTGCCATTGAAAAACTTTTTTTTCATATACCAGAAATGTTTGAAGCTACTGACTGAATGAAAGGAGCTGGCATCTCACTCTCTTTGAATCTTCTTTATCATGCTAGGATTAACAGGAAAAAGCTAAAAATTTCAGAATTGCACCGTGCAATGTGGAGATATTACTGTTTGTGCATTTACAATATTCATTGATTTTTGCCATTGAAAAACATGTTTTTCATATACCAGAAATGTTTGAAGCTACTGACTGAATGAAAGGAGCTGGCATCTCACTCTCTTTGAATCTTCTTTATCATGCTAGGATTAGCAGGAAAAAGCAAAAAATTTCAGAATTGCACCTTGCAATGTGGAGATATTACTGTTTGTGCATTTACAATATTCATTGATTTTTGCCATTGAAAAACATGTTTTTCATATACCAGAAATGTTTGAAGCTACTGACTGAATGAAAGGAGCTGGCATCTCACTCTCTTTGAATCTTCTTTATCATGCTAGGATTAACAGGAAAAAGCAAAAAATTTCAGAATTGCACCTTGCAATGTGGAGATATTACTGTTTGTGCATTTACAATATTCATTGATTTTTGCCATTGAAAAACATGTTTTTCATATACCAGAAATGTTTGAAGCTACTGACTGAATGAAAGGAGCTGGCATCTCACTCTCTTTGAATCTTCTTTATCATGCTAGGATTAACAGGAAAAAGCAAAAAATTTCAGAATTGCACCTTGCAATGTGGAGATATTACTGTTTGTGCATTTACAATATTCATTGATTTTTGCCATTGAAAAACGTCCAGAAATGTTTGAAGCTACTGACTGAATGAAAGGAGCTGGCATCTCACTCTCTTTGAATCTTCTTTATCATGCTAGGATTAACAGGAAAAAGCTAAAAATTTCAGAATTGCACCGTGCAATGTGGAGATATTACTGTTTGTGCATTTACAATATTCATTGATTTTTGCCATTGAAAAACATGTTTTTCATATACCAGAAATGTTTGAAGCTACTGACTGAATGAAAGGAGCTGGCATCTCACTCTCTTTGAATCTTCTTTATCATGCTAGGATTAGCAGGAAAAAGCAAAAAATTTCAGAATTGCACCTTGCAATGTGGAGATATTACTGTTTGTGCATTTACAATATTCATTGATTTTTGCCATTGAAAAACATGTTTTTCATATACCAGAAATGTTTGAAGCTACTGACTGAATGAAAGGAGCTGGCATCTCACTCTCTTTGAATCTTCTTTATCATGCTAGGATTAACAGGAAAAAGCAAAAAATTTCAGAATTGCACCTTGCAATGTGGAGATATTACTGTTTGTGCATTTACAATATTCATTGATTTTTGCCATTGAAAAACATGTTTTTCATATACCAGAAATGTTTGAAGCTACTGACTGAATGAAAGGAGCTGGCATCTCACTCTCTTTGAATCTTCTTTATCATGCTAGGATTAACAGGAAAAAGCTAAAAATTTCAGAATTGCACCGTGCAATGTGGAGATATTACTGTTTGTGCATTTACAATATTCATTGATTTTTGCCATTGAAAAACATGTTTTTCATATACCAGAAATGTTTGAAGCTACTGACTGAATGAAAGGAGCTGGCATCTCACTCTCTTTGAATCTTCTTTATCATGCTAGGATTAGCAGGAAAAAGCAAACAATTTCAGAATTGCACCTTGCAATGTGGAGATATTACTGTTTGTGCATTTACAATATTCATTGATTTTTGCCATTGAAAAACGTTTTTCATATACCAGAAATGTTTGAAGCTACTGACTGAATGAAAGGAGCTGGCATCTCACTCTCTTTGAATCTTCTTTATCATGCTAGGATTAGCAGGAAAAAGCAAAAAATTTCAGAATTGCACCTTGCAATGTGGAGATATTACTGTTTGTGCATTTACAATATTCATTGATTTTTGCCATTGAAAAACATGTTTTTCATATACCAGAAATGTTTGAAGCTACTGACTGAATGAAAGGAGCTGGCATCTCACTCTCTTTGAATCTTCTTTATCATGCTAGGATTAACAGGAAAAAGCTAAAAATTTCAGAATTGCACCGTGCAATGTGGAGATATTACTGTTTGTGCATTTACAATATTCATTGATTTTTGCCATTGAAAAACATGTTTTTCATATACCAGAAATGTTTGAAGCTACTGACTGAATGAAAGGAGCTGGCATCTCACTCTCTTTGAATCTTCTTTATCATGCTAGGATTAGCAGGAAAAAGCAAAAAATTTCAGAATTGCACCTTGCAATGTGGAGATATTACTGTTTGTGCATTTACAATATTCATTGATTTTTGCCATTGAAAAACATGTTTTTCATATTCCAGAAATGTTTGAAGCTACTGACTGAATGAAAGGAGCTGGCATCTCACTCTCTTTGAATCTTCTTTATCATGCTAGGATTAACAGGAAAAAGCAAAAAATTTCAGAATTGCACCTTGCAATGTGGAGATATTACTGTTTGTGCATTTACAATATTCATTGATTTTTGCCATTGAAAAACATGTTTTTCATATACCAGAAATGTTTGAAGCTACTGACTGAATGAAAGGAGCTGGCATCTCACTCTCTTTGAATCTTCTTTATCATGCTAGGATTAACAGGAAAAAGCTAAAAATTTCAGAATTGCACCGTGCAATGTGGAGATATTACTGTTTGTGCATTTACAATATTCATTGATTTTTGCCATTGAAAAACATGTTTTTCATATACCAGAAATGTTTGAAGCTACTGACTGAATGAAAGGAGCTGGCATCTCACTCTCTTTGAATCTTCTTTATCATGCTAGGATTAGCAGGAAAAAGCAAAAAATTTCAGAATTGCACCTTGCAATGTGGAGATATTACTGTTTGTGCATTTACAATATTCATTGATTTTTGCCATTGAAAAACATGTTTTTCATATACCAGAAATGTTTGAAGCTACTGACTGAATGAAAGGAGCTGGCATCTCACTCTCTTTGAATCTTCTTTATCATGCTAGGATTAGCAGGAAAAAGCAAAAAATTTCAGAATTGCACCTTGCAATGTGGAGATATTACTGTTTGTGCATTTACAATATTCATTAATTTTTGCCATTGAAAAACGTCCAGAAATGTTTGAAGCTACTGACTGAATGAAAGGAGCTGGCATCTCACTCTCTTTGAATCTTCTTTATCATGCTAGGATTAACAGGAAAAAGCTAAAAATTTCAGAATTGCACCGTGCAATGTGGAGATATTACTGTTTGTGCATTTACAATATTCATTGATTTTTGCCATTGAAAAACATGTTTTTCATATACCAGAAATGTTTGAAGCTACTGACTGAATGAAAGGAGCTGGCATCTCACTCTCTTTGAATCTTCTTTATCATGCTAGGATTAGCAGGAAAAAGCAAAAAATTTCAGAATTGCACCTTGCAATGTGGAGATATTACTGTTTGTGCATTTACAATATTCATTGATTTTTGCCATTGAAAAACATGTTTTTCATATACCAGAAATGTTTGAAGCTACTGACTGAATGAAAGGAGCTGGCATCTCACTCTCTTTGAATCTTCTTTATCATGCTAGGATTAGCAGGAAAAAGCAAAAAATTTCAGAATTGCACCTTGCAATGTGGAGATATTACTGTTTGTGCATTTACAATATTCATTAATTTTTGCCATTGAAAAACGTCCAGAAATGTTTGAAGCTACTGACTGAATGAAAGGAGCTGGCATCTCACTCTCTTTGAATCTTCTTTATCATGCTAGGATTAACAGGAAAAAGCTAAAAATTTCAGAATTGCACCGTGCAATGTGGAGATATTACTGTTTGTGCATTTACAATATTCATTGATTTTTGCCATTGAAAAACATGTTTTTCATATACCAGAAATGTTTGAAGCTACTGACTGAATGAAAGGAGCTGGCATCTCACTCTCTTTGAATCTTCTTTATCATGCTAGGATTAGCAGGAAAAAGCAAAAAATTTCAGAATTGCACCTTGCAATGTGGAGATATTACTGTTTGTGCATTTACAATATTCATTGATTTTTGCCATTGAAAAACATGTTTTTCATATACCAGAAATGTTTGAAGCTACTGACTGAATGAAAGGAGCTGGCATCTCACTCTCTTTGAATCTTCTTTATCATGCTAGGATTAACAGGAAAAAGCAAAAAATTTCAGAATTGCACCTTGCAATGTGGAGATATTACTGTTTGTGCATTTACAATATTCATTGATTTTTGCCATTGTAAAACATGTTTTTCATATACCAGAAATGTTTGAAGCTACTGACTGAATGAAAGGAGCTGGCATCTCACTCTCTTTGAATCTTCTTTATCATGCTAGGATTAGCAGGAAAAAGCAAAAAATTTCAGAATTGCACCTTGCAATGTGGAGATATTACTGTTTGTGCATTTACAATATTCATTAATTTTTGCCATTGAAAAACGTCCAGAAATGTTTGAAGCTACTGACTGAATGAAAGGAGCTGGCATCTCACTCACTTTGAATCTTCTTTATCATGCTAGGATTAGCAGGAAAAAGCAAAAAATTTCAGAATTGCACCTTGCAATGTGGAGATATTACTGTTTGTGCATTTACAATATTCATTGATTTTTGCCATTGAAAAACATGTTTTTCATATACCAGAAATGTTTGAAGCTACTGACTGAATGAAAGGAGCTGGCATCTCACTCTCTTTGAATCTTCTTTATCATGCTAGGATTAGCAGGAAAAAGCAAAATATTTCAGAATTGCACCTTGCAATGTGGAGATATTACTGTTTGTGCATTTACAATATTCATTGATTTTTGCCATTGAAAAACATGTTTTTCATATACCAGAAATGTTTGAAGCTACTGACTGAATGAAAGGAGCTGGCATCTCACTCTCTTTGAATCTTCTTTATCATGCTAGGATTAACAGGAAAAAGCAAAAAATTTCAGAATTGCACCTTGCAATGTGGAGATATTACTGTTTGTGCATTTACAATATTCATTGATTTTTGCCATTGAAAAACATGTTTTTCATATACCAGAAATGTTTGAAGCTACTGACTGAATGAAAGGAGCTGGCATCTCACTCTCTTTGAATCTTCTTTATCATGCTAGGATTAACAGGAAAAAGCAAAAAATTTCAGAATTGCACCTTGCAATGTGGAGATATTACTATTTGTACATTTACAATATTCATTGATTTTTGCCATTGAAAAACGTCCAGAAATGTTTGAAGCTACTGACTGAATGAAAGGAGCTGGCATCTCACTCTCTTTGAATCTTCATCATGCTAGGATTAGCAGGAAAAAGCAAAAAATTTCAGAATTGCACCTTGCAATGTGGAGATATTACTGTTTGTGCATTTACAATATTCATTGATTTTTGCCATTGAAAAACATGTTTTTCATATACCAGAAATGTTTGAAGCTACTGACTGAATGAAAGGAGCTGGCATCTCACTCTCTTTGAATCTTCTTTATCATGCTAGGATTAGCAGGAAAAAGCAAAAAATTTCAGAATTGCACCTTGCAATGTGGAGATATTACTGTTTGTGCATTTACAATATTCATTGATTTTTGCCATTGAAAAACATGTTTTTCATATACCAGAAATGTTTGAAGCTACTGACTGAATGAAAGGAGCTGGCATCTCACTCTCTTTGAATCTTCTATCATGCTAGGATTAACAGGAAAAAGCTAAAAATTTCAGAATTGCACCGTGCAATGTGGAGATATTACTGTTTGTGCATTTACAATATTCATTGATTTTTGCCATTGAAAAACATGTTTTTCATATACCAGAAATGTTTGAAGCTACTGACTGAATGAAAGGAGCTGGCATCTCACTCTCTTTGAATCTTCTTTATCATGCTAGGATTAGCAGGAAAAAGCAAAAATTTCAGAATTGCACCTTGCAATGTGGAGATATTACTGTTTGTGCATTTACAATATTCATTGATTTTTGCCATTGAAAAACATGTTTTTCATATACCAGAAATGTTTGAAGCTACTGACTGAATGAAAGGAGCTGGCATCTCACTCTCTTTGAATCTTCTTTATCATGCTAGGATTAACAGGAAAAAGCTAAAAATTTCAGAATTGCACCGTGCAATGTGGAGATATTACTGTTTGTGCATTTACAATATTCATTGATTTTTGCCATTGAAAAACATGTTTTTCATATACCAGAAATGTTTGAAGCTACTGACTGAATGAAAGGAGCTGGCATCTCACTCTCTTTGAATCTTCTTTATCATGCTAGGATTAGCAGGAAAAAGCAAAAAATTTCAGAATTGCACCTTGCAATGTGGAGATATTACTGTTTGTGCATTTACAATATTCATTGATTTTTGCCATTGAAAAACATGTTTTTCATATACCAGAAATGTTTGAAGCTACTGACTGAATGAAAGGAGCTGGCATCTCACTCTCTTTGAATCTTCTTTATCATGCTAGGATTAACAGGAAAAAGCTAAAAATTTCAGAATTGCACCGTGCAATGTGGAGATATTACTGTTTGTGCATTTACAATATTCATTGATTTTTGCCATTGAAAAACATGTTTTTCATATACCAGAAATGTTTGAAGCTACTGACTGAATGAAAGGAGCTGGCATCTCACTCTCTTTGAATCTTCTTTATCATGCTAGGATTAGCAGGAAAAAGCAAAAAATTTCAGAATTGCACCTTGCAATGTGGAGATATTACTGTTTGTGCATTTACAATATTCATTAATTTTTGCCATTGAAAAACGTCCAGAAATGTTTGAAGCTACTGACTGAATGAAAGGAGCTGGCATCTCACTCTCTTTGAATCTTCTTTATCATGCTAGGATTAGCAGGAAAAAGCAAAAAATTTCAGAATTGCACCTTGCAATGTGGAGATATTACTGTTTGTGCATTTACAATATTCATTGATTTTTGCCATTGAAAAACATGTTTTTCATATACCAGAAATGTTTGAAGCTACTGACTGAATGAAAGGAGCTGGCATCTCACTCTCTTTGAATCTTCTTTATCATGCTAGGATTAGCAGGAAAAAGCAAAATATTTCAGAATTGCACCTTGCAATGTGGAGATATTACTGTTTGTGCATTTACAATATTCATTGATTTTTGCCATTGAAAAACATGTTTTTCATATACCAGAAATGTTTGAAGCTACTGACTGAATGAAAGGAGCTGGCATCTCACTCTCTTTGAATCTTCTTTATCATGCTAGGATTAACAGGAAAAAGCAAAAAATTTCAGAATTGCACCTTGCAATGTGGAGATATTACTGTTTGTGCATTTACAATATTCATTGATTTTTGCCATTGAAAAACATGTTTTTCATATACCAGAAATGTTTGAAGCTACTGACTGAATGAAAGGAGCTGGCATCTCACTCTCTTTGAATCTTCTTTATCATGCTAGGATTAACAGGAAAAAGCAAAAAATTTCAGAATTGCACCTTGCAATGTGGAGATATTACTGTTTGTACATTTACAATATTCATTGATTTTTGCCATTGAAAAACATCCAGAAATGTTTGAAGCTACTGACTGAATGAAAGGAGCTGGCATCTCACTCTCTTTGAATCTTCATCATGCTAGGATTAGCAGGAAAAAGCAAAAAATTTCAGAATTGCACCTTGCAATGTGGAGATATTACTGTTTGTGCATTTACAATATTCATTGATTTTTGCCATTGAAAAACATGTTTTTCATATACCAGAAATGTTTGAAGCTACTGACTGAATGAAAGGAGCTGGCATCTCACTCTCTTTGAATCTTCTTTATCATGCTAGGATTAGCAGGAAAAAGCAAAAAATTTCAGAATTGCACCTTGCAATGTGGAGATATTACTGTTTGTGCATTTACAATATTCATTGATTTTTGCCATTGAAAAACATGTTTTTCATATACCAGAAATGTTTGAAGCTACTGACTGAATGAAAGGAGCTGGCATCTCACTCTCTTTGAATCTTCTATCATGCTAGGATTAACAGGAAAAAGCTAAAAATTTCAGAATTGCACCGTGCAATGTGGAGATATTACTGTTTGTGCATTTACAATATTCATTGATTTTTGCCATTGAAAAACATGTTTTTCATATACCAGAAATGTTTGAAGCTACTGACTGAATGAAAGGAGCTGGCATCTCACTCTCTTTGAATCTTCTTTATCATGCTAGGATTAGCAGGAAAAAGCAAAAATTTCAGAATTGCACCTTGCAATGTGGAGATATTACTGTTTGTGCATTTACAATATTCATTGATTTTTGCCATTGAAAAACATGTTTTTCATATACCAGAAATGTTTGAAGCTACTGACTGAATGAAAGGAGCTGGCATCTCACTCTCTTTGAATCTTCTTTATCATGCTAGGATTAACAGGAAAAAGCTAAAAATTTCAGAATTGCACCGTGCAATGTGGAGATATTACTGTTTGTGCATTTACAATATTCATTGATTTTTGCCATTGAAAAACATGTTTTTCATATACCAGAAATGTTTGAAGCTACTGACTGAATGAAAGGAGCTGGCATCTCACTCTCTTTGAATCTTCTTTATCATGCTAGGATTAGCAGGAAAAAGCAAAAAATTTCAGAATTGCACCTTGCAATGTGGAGATATTACTGTTTGTGCATTTACAATATTCATTGATTTTTGCCATTGAAAAACATGTTTTTCATATACCAGAAATGTTTGAAGCTACTGACTGAATGAAAGGAGCTGGCATCTCACTCTCTTTGAATCTTCTTTATCATGCTAGGATTAACAGGAAAAAGCTAAAAATTTCAGAATTGCACCGTGCAATGTGGAGATATTACTGTTTGTGCATTTACAATATTCATTGATTTTTGCCATTGAAAAACATGTTTTTCATATACCAGAAATGTTTGAAGCTACTGACTGAATGAAAGGAGCTGGCATCTCACTCTCTTTGAATCTTCTTTATCATGCTAGGATTAGCAGGAAAAAGCAAAAAATTTCAGAATTGCACCTTGCAATGTGGAGATATTACTGTTTGTGCATTTACAATATTCATTGATTTTTGCCATTGAAAAACATGTTTTTCATATACCAGAAATGTTTGAAGCTACTGACTGAATGAAAGGAGCTGGCATCTCACTCTCTTTGAATCTTCTTTATCATGCTAGGATTAGCAGGAAAAAGCAAAAAATTTCAGAATTGCACCTTGCAATGTGGAGATATTACTGTTTGTGCATTTACAATATTCATTGATTTTTGCCATTGAAAAACATGTTTTTCATATACCAGAAATGTTTGAAGCTACTGACTGAATGAAAGGAGCTGGCATCTCACTCTCTTTGAATCTTCTTTATCATTCTAGGATTAACAGGAAAAAGCAAAAAATTTCAGAATTGCACCTTGCAATGTGGAGATATTACTGTTTGTGCATTTACAATATTCATTGATTTTTGCCATTGAAAAACATGTTTTTCATATACCAGAAATGTTTGAAGCTACTGACTGAATGAAAGGAGCTGGCATCTCACTCTCTTTGAATCTTCTTTATCATGCTAGGATTAACAGGAAAAAGCTAAAAATTTCAGAATTGCACCGTGCAATGTGGAGATATTACTGTTTGTGCATTTACAATATTCATTGATTTTTGCCATTGAAAAACATGTTTTTCATATACCAGAAATGTTTGAAGCTACTGACTGAATGAAAGGAGCTGGCATCTCACTCTCTTTGAATCTTCTTTATCATGCTAGGATTAGCAGGAAAAAGCAAAAAATTTCAGAATTGCACCTTGCAATGTGGAGATATTACTGTTTGTGCATTTACAATATTCATTGATTTTTGCCATTGAAAAACATGTTTTTCATATACCAGAAATGTTTGAAGCTACTGACTGAATGAAAGGATCTGGCATCTCACTCTCTTTGAATCTTCTTTATCATGCTAGGATTAACAGGAAAAAGCTAAAAATTTCAGAATTGCACCGTGCAATGTGGAGATATTACTGTTTGTGCATTTACAATATTCATTGATTTTTGCCATTGAAAAACATGTTTTTCATATACCAGAAATGTTTGAAGCTACTGACTGAATGAAAGGAGCTGGCATCTCACTCTCTTTGAATCTTCTTTATCATGCTAGGATTAGCAGGAAAAAGCAAAAAATTTCAGAATTGCACCTTGCAATGTGGAGATATTACTGTTTGTGCATTTACAATATTCATTGATTTTTGCCATTGAAAAACATGTTTTTCATATACCAGAAATGTTTGAAGCTACTGACTGAATGAAAGGAGCTGGCATCTCACTCTCTTTGAATCTTCTTTATCATGCTAGGATTAACAGGAAAAAGCTAAAAATTTCAGAATTGCACCGTGCAATGTGGAGATATTACTGTTTGTGCATTTACAATATTCATTGATTTTTGCCATTGAAAAACATGTTTTTCATATACCAGAAATGTTTGAAGCTACTGACTGAATGAAAGGAGCTGGCATCTCACTCTCTTTGAATCTTCTTTATCATGCTAGGATTAGCAGGAAAAAGCAAAAAATTTTAGAATTGCACCTTGCAATGTGGAGATATTACTGTTTGTGCATTTACAATATTCATTGATTTTTGCCATTGAAAAACATGTTTTTCATATACCAGAAATGTTTGAAGCTACTGACTGAATGAAAGGAGCTGGCATCTCACTCTCTTTGAATCTTCTTTATCATGCTAGGATTAACAGGAAAAAGCAAAAAATTTCAGAATTGCACCTTGCAATGTGGAGATATTGCTGTTTGTGCATTTACAATATTCATTGATTTTTGCCATTGAAAAACATGTTTTTCATATACCAGAAATGTTTGAAGCTACTGACTGAATGAAAGGAGCTGGCATCTCACTCTCTTTGAATCTTCTTTATCATGCTAGGATTAACAGGAAAAAGCTGAAAATTTCAGAATTGCACCGTGCAATGTGGAGATATTACTGTTTGTGCATTTACAATATTCATTGATTTTTGCCATTGAAAAACGTTTTTCATATACCAGAAATGTTTGAAGCTACTGACTGAATGAAAGGAGCTGGCATCTCACTCTCTTTGAATCTTCTTTATCATGCTAGGATTAGCAGGAAAAAGCAAAAAATTTCAGAATTGCACCTTGCAATGTGGAGATATTACTGTTTGTGCATTTACAATATTCATTGATTTTTGCCATTGAAAAACATGTTTTTCATATACCAGAAATGTTTGAAGCTACTGACTGAATGAAAGGAGCTGGCATCTCACTCTCTTTGAATCTTCTTTATCATGCTAGGATTAACAGGAAAAAGCAAAAAATTTCAGAATTGCACCTTGCAATGTGGAGATATTACTGTTTGTGCATTTACAATATTCATTGATTTTTGCCATTGAAAAACATGTTTTTCATAAACCAGAAATGTTTGAAGCTACTGACTGAATGAAAGGAGCTGGCATCTCACTCTCTTTGAATCTTCTTTATCATGCTAGGATTAACAGGAAAAAGCTAAAAATTTCAGAATTGCACCGTGCAATGTGGAGATATTACTGTTTGTGCATTTACAATATTCATTGATTTTTGCCATTGAAAAACATGTTTTTCATATACCAGAAATGTTTGAAGCTACTGACTGAATGAAAGGAGCTGGCATCTCACTCTCTTTGAATCTTCTTTATCATGCTAGGATTAGCAGGAAAAAGCAAAAAATTTCAGAATTGCACCTTGCAATGTGGAGATATTACTGTTTGTGCATTTACAATATTCATTGATTTTTGCCATTGAAAAACATGTTTTTCATATACCAGAAATGTTTGAAGCTACTGACTGAATGAAAGGAGCTGGCATCTCACTCTCTTTGAATCTTCTTTATCATGCTAGGATTAGCAGGAAAAAGCAAAAAATTTCAGAATTGCACCTTGCAATGTGGAGATATTACTGTTTGTGCATTTACAATATTCATTGATTTTTGCCATTGAAAAACATGTTTTTTCATATACCAGAAATGTTTGAAGCTACTGACTGAATGAAAGGAGCTGGCATCTCACTCTCTTTGAATCTTCTTTATCATGCTAGGATTAGCAGGAAAAAGCAAAAATTTCAGAATTGCACCGTGCAATGTGGAGATATTACTGTTTGTGCATTTACAATATTCATTGATTTTTGCCATTGAAAAACATGTTTTTCATATACCAGAAATGTTTGAAGCTACTGACTGAATGAAAGGAGCTGGCATCTCACTCTCTTTGAATCTTCTTTATCATGCTAGGATTAGCAGGAAAAAGCAAAAAATTTCAGAATTGCACCTTGCAATGTGGAGATATTACTGTTTGTGCATTTACAATATTCATTGATTTTTGCCATTGAAAAACATGTTTTTCATATACCAGAAATGTTTGAAGCTACTGACTGAATGAAAGGAGCTGGCATCTCACTCTCTTTGAATCTTCTTTATCATGCTAGGATTAACAGGAAAAAGCTAAAAATTTCAGAATTGCACCGTGCAATGTGGAGATATTACTGTTTGTGCATTTACAATATTCATTGATTTTTGCCATTGAAAAACATGTTTTTCATATACCAGAAATGTTTGAAGCTACTGACTGAATGAAAGGAGCTGGCATCTCACTCTCTTTGAATCTTCTTTATCATGCTAGGATTAGCAGGAAAAAGCAAAAAATTTCAGAATTGCACCTTGCAATGTGGAGATATTACTGTTTGTGCATTTACAATATTCATTGATTTTTGCCATTGAAAAACATGTTTTTCATATACCAGAAATGTTTGAAGCTACTGACTGAATGAAAGGAGCTGGCATCTCACTCTCTTTGAATCTTCTTTATCATGCTAGGATTAACAGGAAAAAGCTAAAAATTTCAGAATTGCACCGTGCAATGTGGAGATATTACTGTTTGTGCATTTACAATATTCATTGATTTTTGCCATTGAAAAACATGTTTTTCATATACCAGAAATGTTTGAAGCTACTGACTGAATGAAAGGAGCTGGCATCTCACTCTCTTTGAATCTTCTTTATCATGCTAGGATTAGCAGGAAAAAGCAAAAAATTTCAGAATTGCACCTTGCAATGTGGAGATATTACTGTTTGTGCATTTACAATATTCATTGATTTTTGCCATTGAAAAACATGTTTTTCATATACCAGAAATGTTTGAAGCTACTGACTGAATGAAAGGAGCTGGCATCTCACTCTCTTTGAATCTTCTTTATCATGCTAGGATTAGCAGGAAAAAGCAAAAAATTTCAGAATTGCACCGTGCAATGTGGAGATATTACTGTTTGTGCATTTACAATATTCATTGATTTTTGCCATTGAAAAACATGTTTTTCATATACCAGAAATGTTTGAAGCTACTGACTGAATGAAAGGAGCTGGCATCTCACTCTCTTTGAATCTTCTTTATCATGCTAGGATTAACAGGAAAAAGCAAAAAATTTCAGAATTGCACCTTGCAATGTGGAGATATTACTGTTTGTGCATTTACAATATTCATTGATTTTTGCCATTGAAAAACATGTTTTTCATATACCAGAAATGTTTGAAGCTACTGACTGAATGAAAGGAGCTGGCATCTCACTCTCTTTGAATCTTCTTTATCATGCTAGGATTAACAGGAAAAAGCTAAAAATTTCAGAATTGCACCGTGCAATGTGGAGATATTACTGTTTGTGCATTTACAATATTCATTGATTTTTGCCATTGAAAAACATGTTTTTCATATACCAGAAATGTTTGAAGCTACTGACTGAATGAAAGGAGCTGGCATCTCACTCTCTTTGAATCTTCTTTATCATGCTAGGATTAGCAGGAAAAAGCAAAAAATTTCAGAATTGCACCTTGCAATGTGGAGATATTACTGTTTGTGCATTTACAATATTCATTGATTTTTGCCATTGAAAAACATGTTTTTTCATATACCAGAAATGTTTGAAGCTACTGACTGAATGAAAGGAGCTGGCATCTCACTCTCTTTGAATCTTCTTTATCATGCTAGGATTAACAGGAAAAAGCTAAAAATTTCAGAATTGCACCGTGCAATGTGGAGATATTACTGTTTGTGCATTTACAATATTCATTGATTTTTGCCATTGAAAAACATGTTTTTCATATACCAGAAATGTTTGAAGCTACTGACTGAATGAAAGGAGCTGGCATCTCACTCTCTTTGAATCTTCTTTATCATGCTAGGATTAGCAGGAAAAAGCAAAAAATTTCAGAATTGCACCTTGCAATGTGGAGATATTACTGTTTGTGCATTTACAATATTCATTGATTTTTGCCATTGAAAAACATGTTTTTCATATACCAGAAATGTTTGAAGCTACTGACTGAATGAAAGGAGCTGGCATCTCACTCTCTTTGAATCTTCTTTATCATGCTAGGATTAACAGGAAAAAGCTAAAAATTTCAGAATTGCACCGTGCAATGTGGAGATATTACTGTTTGTGCATTTACAATATTCATTGATTTTTGCCATTGAAAAACATGTTTTTCATATACCAGAAATGTTTGAAGCTACTGACTGAATGAAAGGAGCTGGCATCTCACTCTCTTTGAATCTTCTTTATCATGCTAGGATTAGCAGGAAAAAGCAAAAAATTTCAGAATTGCACCTTGCAATGTGGAGATATTACTGTTTGTGCATTTACAATATTCATTGATTTTTGCCATTGAAAAACATGTTTTTCATATACCAGAAATGTTTGAAGCTACTGACTGAATGAAAGGAGCTGGCATCTCACTCTCTTTGAATCTTCTTTATCATGCTAGGATTAACAGGAAAAAGCAAAAAATTTCAGAATTGCACCTTGCAATGTGGAGATATTACTGTTTGTGCATTTACAATATTCATTGATTTTTGCCATTGAAAAACATGTTTTTCATATACCAGAAATGTTTGAAGCTACTGACTGAATGAAAGGAGCTGGCATCTCACTCTCTTTGAATCTTCTTTATCATGCTAGGATTAACAGGAAAAAGCTAAAAATTTCAGAATTGCACCGTGCAATGTGGAGATATTACTGTTTGTGCATTTACAATATTCATTGATTTTTGCCATTGAAAAACATGTTTTTCATATACCAGAAATGTTTGAAGCTACTGACTGAATGAAAGGAGCTGGCATCTCACTCTCTTTGAATCTTCTTTATCATGCTAGGATTAGCAGGAAAAAGCAAAAAATTTCAGAATTGCACCTTGCAATGTGGAGATATTACTGTTTGTGCATTTACAATATTCATTGATTTTTGCCATTGAAAAACATGTTTTTCATATACCAGAAATGTTTGAAGCTACTGACTGAATGAAAGGAGCTGGCATCTCACTCTCTTTGAATCTTCTTTATCATGCTAGGATTAACAGGAAAAAGCTAAAAATTTCAGAATTGCACCGTGCAATGTGGAGATATTACTGTTTGTGCATTTACAATATTCATTGATTTTTGCCATTGAAAAACATGTTTTTCATATACCAGAAATGTTTGAAGCTACTGACTGAATGAAAGGAGCTGGCATCTCACTCTCTTTGAATCTTCTTTATCATGCTAGGATTAGCAGGAAAAAGCAAAAAATTTCAGAATTGCACCTTGCAATGTGGAGATATTACTGTTTGTGCATTTACAATATTCATTGATTTTTGCCATTGAAAAACATGTTTTTCATATACCAGAAATGTTTGAAGCTACTGACTGAATGAAAGGAGCTGGCATCTCACTCTCTTTGAATCTTCTTTATCATGCTAGGATTAACAGGAAAAAGCTAAAAATTTCAGAATTGCACCGTGCAATGTGGAGATATTACTGTTTGTGCATTTACAATATTCATTGATTTTTGCCATTGAAAAACATGTTTTTCATATACCAGAAATGTTTGAAGCTACTGACTGAATGAAAGGAGCTGGCATCTCACTCTCTTTGAATCTTCTTTATCATGCTAGGATTAGCAGGAAAAAGCAAAAAATTTCAGAATTGCACCTTGCAATGTGGAGATATTACTGTTTGTGCATTTACAATATTCATTGATTTTTGCCATTGAAAAACATGTTTTTCATATACCAGAAATGTTTGAAGCTACTGACTGAATGAAAGGAGCTGGCATCTCACTCTCTTTGAATCTTCTTTATCATGCTAGGATTAGCAGGAAAAAGCAAAAAATTTCAGAATTGCACCCTTGCAATGTGGAGATATTACTGTTTGTGCATTTACAATATTCATTGATTTTTGCCATTGAAAAACATGTTTTTCATATACCAGAAATGTTTGAAGCTACTGACTGAATGAAAGGAGCTGGCATCTCACTCTCTTTGAATCTTCTTTATCATGCTAGGATTAGCAGGAAAAAGCAAAAAATTTCAGAATTGCACCTTGCAATGTGGAGATATTACTGTTTGTGCATTTACAATATTCATTGATTTTTGCCATTGAAAAACATGTTTTTCATATACCAGAAATGTTTGAAGCTACTGACTGAATGAAAGGAGCTGGCATCTCACTCTCTTTGAATCCTTCTTTATCATGCTAGGATTAACAGGAAAAAGCTAAAAATTTCAGAATTGCACCGTGCAATGTGGAGATATTACTGTTTGTGCATTTACAATATTCATTGATTTTTGCCATTGAAAAACATGTTTTTCATATACCAGAAATGTTTGAAGCTACTGACTGAATGAAAGGAGCTGGCATCTCACTCTCTTTGAATCTTCTTTATCATGCTAGGATTAGCAGGAAAAAGCAAAAAATTTCAGAATTGCACCTTGCAATGTGGAGATATTACTGTTTGTGCATTTACAATATTCATTGATTTTTGCCATTGAAAAACATGTTTTTCATATACCAGAAATGTTTGAAGCTACTGACTGAATGAAAGGAGCTGGCATCTCACTCTCTTTGAATCTTCTTTATCATGCTAGGATTAACAGGAAAAAGCTAAAAATTTCAGAATTGCACCGTGCAATGTGGAGATATTACTGTTTGTGCATTTACAATATTCATTGATTTTTGCCATTGAAAAACATGTTTTTCATATACCAGAAATGTTTGAAGCTACTGACTGAATGAAAGGAGCTGGCATCTCACTCTCTTTGAATCTTCTTTATCATGCTAGGATTAGCAGGAAAAAGCAAAAAATTTCAGAATTGCACCTTGCAATGTGGAGATATTACTGTTTGTGCATTTACAATATTCATTGATTTTTGCCATTGAAAAACATGTTTTTCATATACCAGAAATGTTTGAAGCTACTGACTGAATGAAAGGAGCTGGCATCTCACTCTCTTTGAATCTTCTTTATCATGCTAGGATTAACAGGAAAAAGCTAAAAATTTCAGAATTGCACCGTGCAATGTGGAGATATTACTGTTTGTGCATTTACAATATTCATTGATTTTTGCCATTGAAAAACATGTTTTTCATATACCAGAAATGTTTGAAGCTACTGACTGAATGAAAGGAGCTGGCATCTCACTCTCTTTGAATCTTCTTTATCATGCTAGGATTAGCAGGAAAAAGCAAAAAATTTCAGAATTGCACCTTGCAATGTGGAGATATTACTGTTTGTGCATTTACAATATTCATTGATTTTTGCCATTGAAAAACATGTTTTTCATATACCAGAAATGTTTGAAGCTACTGACTGAATGAAAGGAGCTGGCATCTCACTCTCTTTGAATCTTCTTTATCATGCTAGGATTAACAGGAAAAAGCTAAAAATTTCAGAATTGCACCGTGCAATGTGGAGATATTACTGTTTGTGCATTTACAATATTCATTGATTTTTGCCATTGAAAAACATGTTTTTCATATACCAGAAATGTTTGAAGCTACTGACTGAATGAAAGGAGCTGGCATCTCACTCTCTTTGAATCTTCTTTATCATGCTAGGATTAGCAGGAAAAAGCAAAAATTTCAGAATTGCACCTTGCAATGTGGAGATATTACTGTTTGTGCATTTACAATATTCATTGATTTTTGCCATTGAAAAACATGTTTTTCATATACCAGAAATGTTTGAAGCTACTGACTGAATGAAAGGAGCTGGCATCTCACTCTCTTTGAATCTTCTTTATCATGCTAGGATTAACAGGAAAAAGCTAAAAATTTCAGAATTGCACCGTGCAATGTGGAGATATTACTGTTTGTGCATTTACAATATTCATTGATTTTTGCCATTGAAAAACATGTTTTTCATATACCAGAAATGTTTGAAGCTACTGACTGAATGAAAGGAGCTGGCATCTCACTCTCTTTGAATCTTCTTTATCATGCTAGGATTAGCAGGAAAAAGCAAACAATTTCAGAATTGCACCTTGCAATGTGGAGATATTACTGTTTGTGCATTTACAATATTCATTGATTTTTGCCATTGAAAAACTTTTTTTTCATATACCAGAAATGTTTGAAGCTACTGACTGAATGAAAGGAGCTGGCATCTCACTCTCTTTGAATCTTCTTTATCATGCTAGGATTAACAGGAAAAAGCTAAAAATTTCAGAATTGCACCGTGCAATGTGGAGATATTACTGTTTGTGCATTTACAATATTCATTGATTTTTGCCATTGAAAAACATGTTTTTCATATACCAGAAATGTTTGAAGCTACTGACTGAATGAAAGGAGCTGGCATCTCACTCTCTTTGAATCTTCTTTATCATGCTAGGATTAGCAGGAAAAGCAAAAAATTTCAGAATTGCACCTTGCAATGTGGAGATATTACTGTTTGTGCATTTACAATATTCATTGATTTTTGCCATTGAAAAACATGTTTTTCATATACCAGAAATGTTTGAAGCTACTGACTGAATGAAAGGAGCTGGCATCTCACTCTCTTTGAATCTTCTTTATCATGCTAGGATTAACAGGAAAAAGCAAAAAATTTCAGAATTGCACCTTGCAATGTGGAGATATTACTGTTTGTGCATTTACAATATTCATTGATTTTTGCCATTGAAAAACATGTTTTTCATATACCAGAAATGTTTGAAGCTACTGACTGAATGAAAGGAGCTGGCATCTCACTCTCTTTGAATCTTCTTTATCATGCTAGGATTAACAGGAAAAAGCAAAAAATTTCAGAATTGCACCTTGCAATGTGGAGATATTACTGTTTGTGCATTTACAATATTCATTGATTTTTGCCATTGAAAACGTTTTTCATATACCAGAAATGTTTGAAGCTACTGACTGAATGAAAGGAGCTGGCATCTCACTCTCTTTGAATCTTCTTTATCATGCTAGGATTAACAGGAAAAAGCTAAAAATTTCAGAATTGCACCGTGCAATGTGGAGATATTACTGTTTGTGCATTTACAATATTCATTGATTTTTGCCATTGAAAAACATGTTTTTCATATACCAGAAATGTTTGAAGCTACTGACTGAATGAAAGGAGCTGGCATCTCACTCTCTTTGAATCTTCTTTATCATGCTAGGATTAGCAGGAAAAAGCAAAAAATTTCAGAATTGCACCTTGCAATGTGGAGATATTACTGTTTGTGCATTTACAATATTCATTGATTTTTGCCATTGAAAAACATGTTTTTCATATACCAGAAATGTTTGAAGCTACTGACTGAATGAAAGGAGCTGGCATCTCACTCTCTTTGAATCTTCTTTATCATGCTAGGATTAACAGGAAAAAGCAAAAAATTTCAGAATTGCACCTTGCAATGTGGAGATATTACTGTTTGTGCATTTACAATATTCATTGATTTTTGCCATTGAAAAACATGTTTTTCATATACCAGAAATGTTTGAAGCTACTGACTGAATGAAAGGAGCTGGCATCTCACTCTCTTTGAATCTTCTTTATCATGCTTGGATTAACAGGAAAAAGCTAAAAATTTCAGAATTGCACCGTGCAATGTGGAGATATTACTGTTTGTGCATTTACAATATTCATTGATTTTTGCCATTGAAAAACATGTTTTTCATATACCAGAAATGTTTGAAGCTACTGACTGAATGAAAGGAGCTGGCATCTCACTCTCTTTGAATCTTCTTTATCATGCTAGGATTAGCAGGAAAAAGCAAAAAATTTCAGAATTGCACCTTGCAATGTGGAGATATTACTGTTTGTGCATTTACAATATTCATTGATTTTTGCCATTGAAAAACATGTTTTTCATATACCAGAAATGTTTGAAGCTACTGACTGAATGAAAGGAGCTGGCATCTCACTCTCTTTGAATCTTCTTTATCATGCTAGGATTAACAGGAAAAAGCTAAAAATTTCAGAATTGCACCGTGCAATGTGGAGATATTACTGTTTGTGCATTTACAATATTCATTGATTTTTGCCATTGAAAAACATGTTTTTCATATACCAGAAATGTTTGAAGCTACTGACTGAATGAAAGGAGCTGGCATCTCACTCTCTTTGAATCTTCTTTATCATGCTAGGATTAGCAGGAAAAAGCAAAAAATTTCAGAATTGCACCTTGCAATGTGGAGATATTACTGTTTGTGCATTTACAATATTCATTGATTTTTGCCATTGAAAAACATGTTTTTCATATACCAGAAATGTTTGAAGCTACTGACTGAATGAAAGGAGCTGGCATCTCACTCTCTTTGAATCTTCTTTATCATGCTAGGATTAACAGGAAAAAGCAAAAAATTTCAGAATTGCACCTTGCAATGTGGAGATATTACTGTTTGTGCATTTACAATATTCATTGATTTTTGCCATTGAAAAACATGTTTTTCATATACCAGAAATGTTTGAAGCTACTGACTGAATGAAAGGAGCTGGCATCTCACTCTCTTTGAATCTTCTTTATCATGCTAGGATTAACAGGAAAAAGCTAAAAATTTCAGAATTGCACCGTGCAATGTGGAGATATTACTGTTTGTGCATTTACAATATTCATTGATTTTTGCCATTGAAAAACTGTTTTTCATATACCAGAAATGTTTGAAGCTACTGACTGAATGAAAGGAGCTGGCATCTCACTCTCTTTGAATCTTCTTTATCATGCTAGGATTAGCAGGAAAAAGCAAAAAATTTCAGAATTGCACCTTGCAATGTGGAGATATTACTGTTTGTGCATTTACAATATTCATTGATTTTTGCCATTGAAAAACATGTTTTTCATATACCAGAAATGTTTGAAGCTACTGACTGAATGAAATGAGCTGGCATCTCACTCTCTTTGAATCTTCTTTATCATGCTAGGATTAACAGGAAAAAGCTAAAAATTTCAGAATTGCACCGTGCAATGTGGAGATATTACTGTTTGTGCATTTACAATATTCATTGATTTTTGCCATTGAAAAACATGTTTTTCATATACCAGAAATGTTTGAAGCTACTGACTGAATGAAAGGAGCTGGCATCTCACTCTCTTTGAATCTTCTTTATCATGCTAGGATTAGCAGGAAAAAGCAAAAAATTTCAGAATTGCACCTTGCAATGTGGAGATATTACTGTTTGTGCATTTACAATATTCATTGATTTTTGCCATTGAAAAACATGTTTTTCATATACCAGAAATGTTTGAAGCTACTGACTGAATGAAAGGAGCTGGCATCTCACTCTCTTTGAATCTTCTTTATCATGCTAGGATTAACAGGAAAAAGCTAAAAATTTCAGAATTGCACCGTGCAATGTGGAGATATTACTGTTTGTGCATTTACAATATTCATTGATTTTTGCCATTGAAAAACATGTTTTTCATATACCAGAAATGTTTGAAGCTACTGACTGAATGAAAGGAGCTGGCATCTCACTCTCTTTGAATCTTCTTTATCATGCTAGGATTAGCAGGAAAAAGCAAAAAATTTCAGAATTGCACCTTGCAATGTGGAGATATTACTGTTTGTGCATTTACAATATTCATTGATTTTTGCCATTGAAAAACATGTTTTTCATATACCAGAAATGTTTGAAGCTACTGACTGAATGAAAGGAGCTGGCATCTCACTCTCTTTGAATCTTCTTTATCATGCTAGGATTAACAGGAAAAAGCTAAAAATTTCAGAATTGCACCGTGCAATGTGGAGATATTACTGTTTGTGCATTTACAATATTCATTGATTTTTGCCATTGAAAAACATGTTTTTCATATACCAGAAATGTTTGAAGCTACTGACTGAATGAAAGGAGCTGGCATCTCACTCTCTTTGAATCTTCTTTATCATGCTAGGATTAGCAGGAAAAAGCAAAAAATTTCAGAATTGCACCTTGCAATGTGGAGATATTACTGTTTGTGCATTTACAATATTCATTGATTTTTGCCGTTGAAAAACATGTTTTTCATATACCAGAAATGTTTGAAGCTACTGACTGAATGAAAGGAGCTGGCATCTCACTCTCTTTGAATCTTCTTTATCATGCTAGGATTAGCAGGAAAAAGCAAAAAATTTCAGAATTGCACCTTGCAATGTGGAGATATTACTGTTTGTGCATTTACAATATTCATTGATTTTTGCCATTGAAAAACATGTTTTTCATATACCAGAAATGTTTGAAGCTACTGACTGAATGAAAGGAGCTGGCATCTCACTCTCTTTGAATCTTCTTTATCATGCTAGGATTAACAGGAAAAAGCAAAAAATTTCAGAATTGCACCTTGCAATGTGGAGATATTACTGTTTGTGCATTTACAATATTCATTGATTTTTGCCATTGAAAAACATGTTTTTCATATACCAGAAATGTTTGAAGCTACTGACTGAATGAAAGGAGCTGGCATCTCACTCTCTTTGAATCTTCTTTATCATGCTAGGATTAACAGGAAAAAGCTAAAAATTTCAGAATTGCACCGTGCAATGTGGAGATATTACTGTTTGTGCATTTACAATATTCATTGATTTTTGCCATTGAAAAACATGTTTTCATATACCAGAAATGTTTGAAGCTACTGACTGAATGAAAGGAGCTGGCATCTCACTCTCTTTGAATCTTCTTTATCATGCTAGGATTAGCAGGAAAAAGCAAAAAATTTCAGAATTGCACCTTGCAATGTGGAGATATTACTGTTTGTGCATTTACAATATTCATTGATTTTTGCCATTGAAAAACATGTTTTTCATATACCAGAAATGTTTGAAGCTACTGACTGAATGAAAGGAGCTGGCATCTCACTCTCTTTGAATCTTCTTTATCATGCTAGGATTAACAGGAAAAAGCTAAAAATTTCAGAATTGCACCGTGCAATGTGGAGATATTACTGTTTGTGCATTTACAATATTCATTGATTTTGCCATTGAAAAACATGTTTTTCATATACCAGAAATGTTTGAAGCTACTGACTGAATGAAAGAAGCTGGCATCTCACTCTCTTTGAATCTTCTTTATCATGCTAGGATTAGCAGGAAAAAGCAAAAAATTTCAGAATTGCACCTTGCAATGTGGAGATATTACTGTTTGTGCATTTACATATTCATTGATTTTTGCCATTGAAAAACATGTTTTTCATATACCAGAAATGTTGAAGCTACTGACTGAATGAAAGGAGCTGGCATCTCACTCTCTTTGAATCTTCTTTATCATGCTAGGATTAACAGGAAAAAGCTAAAAATTTCAGAATTGCACCGTGCAATGTGGAGATATTACTGTTTGTGCATTTACAATATTC